>NC_134455.1:185422833-185522833 GCF_047948215.1 Lycorma delicatula
ATTACTCGCAAACCTAGAGAGTAAAAGATTTCATTATTTTTGTTTTTTTGAAGCGAAGCTTCTTAACTCAGGCTTCGAGATGGTGATGCAATTCAGAAAAAACGAGCGTCACGCGCTGGTTGATAACAGTTCATTCAAGAATCTTGCTCAAAGAATGATACTGTTACTATTTTGTGGACGGTTTTGGATCTCGTTCAAATTTGTTATCTTTATTTTAATAACCGATACATTATTTGCATTATACAACAGTGGATCTCAAACTTTTCTAAGTCGCGGCGCCCTTTTTCATTTAAAATTTTTTAATGGTGGCCTCCCTAAGTATGACTGCTCGTAAGTAAGAAATAAAAATATATAGAACTCGTGTATTTTCATTATTTTTTTACTTTATTAACATTAAATCAATAATTATAAATGTCTTGGTTCAATTAATTATGAAGATTTTACAATATTTCGCGGCGCCCCTGTGAAGAGATCGCGGCGCACAGTTTGGGAATCACTGTTATACAATGTTTTTTTTTTTTTTTTTTTTTAACCTCCGGGACCACCGTTATGTGTTGCTTCAGAGGATTAGATGAATGATTTGTAGCGTGTGTGAAAATGCCATGACTGACCGGGATTCGAACTCGGTACCTCCAGATGGTAGAGCCAGACGCTACCTTTCACGCCACGGAGGCCGGCTATTATACAGTGCTTAAGAGGAGTAATGTAACTCTTTCTATTCCTTGTTAATTTAATTTTGTCTTAATCGTGACTACTATTATTTTCATCCTACTTATTGCAAATATAATAGCATCTTAACCTAGATATTGTTAAGTTTCTGTGAGGAATCTGTGTTCATAATCTTTACTTAATAATGAAATACAAATAAAAAAAAAATTATCATTTGTGTATGTTATGTATACGTTATTTTGAATCATTAATAATTCGTATAACATTGTGTAAGAAACTTCGTTTCCGTCATATACCCAAGAGTAGTTCCGAAGAAATTAAACAACCTACGTGTATTTAAAGTAATTTATATGTATTCTAAAGTTATTTAACTTCAAAAAAATTATAAATTACGTTTTTTAATTAAAAGGAATACTATATTTTCTTCACTTGATATCATATAATGTATTTTATCTTTTGTTAAATAAAAGGTAACCCATAACTCTTCTATGAGACCGGACTGGAGAGAATTATCCTAATTACGATTATTCCCTGGATTTTATATAGACATAACTACACAACAATAATAAGTTAAATAGAAAGGATTATTATCTATATTATTTTACATGATGGAAGGTTTTCATGACACCTATGATTGAGAAATTGGAAAATAATAATTCAGTGATACGCTATAAAGTGAAAAAATTCACAGCTTAGCATAGCGTCCCTTAAACTTTGGCCGTCTTAGCGTTAGAGGCTCGCAGTCTGAGTAGTGCAGTAAGAAGTCGCAGAAAGTAATCGGGAGTTTAATTAACTGGATTCTGCATTTAAATTTTATTTTATATTATTTTCTCAAGTATTATTTATAATATTTCTCAAATATTTCCATTTAATTTTTTGCAGTCTAAATCTTTTAAAGGAGTTATTATTATTATTATTATTAAATTGTTTTTTATTAAATATTTAACTATAGCCTGTTCTTTGTAAGTAAAGGCCTTAATTTTTTAAAGTTTTGATCTGCAATTAACATTATTTTCCAGTTTATCTATTGTAATGTATGACAAATTATACACTCTCCTACATTGTTTAGTCCTTTCATCAAGCTACGTACGTTTTTTCTTTTGTTTTGCTCTGGCCAGATTCAGTACCATCCTGAATATTTTTCTATTAGATATCATTAATTATGATATTAAATTCTTGAGTTTACTTCAATTCTTGATTGATTTTCTTCTGTAGTAAGAAAAACGTCCTAGTTCCTAAGTACTAGCTAGGGAAAGCTGTCTCTCAAAACCGTATAATACAAAGTAGATGCAATACACACTTTTATAAAAAGGATTGAAAAGTGAAAAAATGAAATGATTTATCCGTAAAATGCCTTGAAGTTAAACAAACAAGTCCAGTCAATGACGTTCTAAGTCTCTTCAGGCAGTGATCAGCAATTTCTTTTACAATCCCTTGAAAAATGTGGACATCATTGATCAGCATGAAAATATGAAATTAATAATCAACAATTCCCTCTTGATCAGTTAGAATATATCCTGAAATAAATACTAATTGATTCTAGATACTAGAAGAACGGGTAATAATAATAATTTCAAGTTTTATTAAGAAAAAATTTATTCTATATTGAATATTAAAAAAAAAATTAAATTCCTAATGGACAGTTTTCATTCTCTAACCGTCCTTTAAACATAATTAAAACGTAGAAATTTTATTTCGATTTAATACGAATGAAAAATATGTTTCTGTTTTAATTTATCACCCTAAAGGAAAGATATATTGAGAGAACATTGCTACGGAAATTGAAAATTCCGATTATAGAATTGCAAAAATTCCAGTATTATTCAATTTTTGTGTTTTCTATTTATGTTCTGATCCTGAAAATTAGAATCCCAAAATTATTAAAACAAATAAATTTATACACAGGACGTTTGAAAATATATTAAACACCAGTAATTATTGTTCTTTGTATAGTAAAATGTACATTTCTTTTTATTAAATTTCTTTAGGAAAAAATATTCATCTTTTTGTTTACTTCAATTAGATTAAAAAAAAAAATTAGACTATTTTACGGATATTGTAATTCTGATTATTAAATTATAGATTTTGAGTTTATAATCCTGTCAACAGGTTGAGTTATAAAACTCATTAAAATAAATAAACAAGAACTTTTACTTTCGTATTGAACATATACCGGGTGAGCGACTTAAAACCGATCTGTGCCAGCTCAAACTGCAGCCGTTTTGAGTCACCTGTTTGCGCTACTGTTGGTTGTGTATAAATATATGGATATTATATATATATATATATATGCAATATTAATTACGCTTATATAATACCAATTCTATTTTTATTATTTGTTTTTATTGATTGTGTATATTATAAATATATTGTTGAAAGTTGTAAATTGTACATTCATCAGTGCAGTATATAGCTGTTCCTTGAAGTTGTGATTTCTAAGATGGTTTATTCGGTAGAGGAAACGGTTGCTATAGTGGAATCTTATGTGCGTTCTGGCTTCTTTCAATAAATCTGTAACATATTCGAGGAATAGCTATCCAATCCCAGTATCCAAACCGAAAATAGCATCGATGATTTTGCACTATTTTAAAAATGGTGTAAAAATTCCGTACAATGCCATTTTTTTAACCAAACCGACGGGGTTTATTAAAAACATAAAACGAAATAGGCGTCCATCCGTTAGAAGTCTAGAGGTAATAGCCGATATTCAAAACATATTTTCTGCTGTCCCGAAAAAATGTATACTTAAGTTATCACAACAAGGTAGTAAAATGGTGTAAAATAAGATTTTTCACCGGATGATAAAAATTTTAAACCCTACCATGTAACGACTGTGCTACAACTTAAGAAAATAGATAAACCGAAACGTTTTAATTACTACTATTGGCTCCTCAAAAACATTGTCGATGGGCTGATGGACCCGATGGGTATTTCTTAACATACAAGACATGGTTCCATTTATCTGAATACGTTAATTCGCACAACACAAGATTTTGGATTGTGAAAGTCCTCACCAGTTGTTGGGAGTTCTCTTCAAGATTATAAAATCAGTGTATGGTGTCCTGCTTCTAGTAATCTTACAGTGACAAATATTTTTTGACTGGACGGTCAATACACAACTGTACCGTGTAATTTCCAAAGAATTTCAGTCTCGCTTAACAATTTATGAAAAAGGTTACGGCTTCTTCCAAAAATATGGAATAACATGTTACACACCGAACAATTAACGACCACACGTTAATGCGGATTTTACAGAAGAACCAACTGTCAGCGGAGCAGTTGGCCTTCTTGAACTTCAGATTTCTCTAGTTCCAATTTTTTCCTCCAGGGTTATTCAAAAGAGTGTTTATCAATCAAATCCTTTTTTATCGATAACAGAAGGAAAACTCAACAAAAGTTCATTTTATGTTAAAATTTTGGCGTCAGGTGACTTTCAATATGATTACTCGATCTCAGAAGTGCATTACTGCGTAAAAGACTCATTTTGAAAATCTTTTGTAAAAGTATGGTAAATATAACCACGTTTGTTAATGTAAATACAGAGCTTATTTTAATTTACGTTCTGATTATTTTTCATTTAATTTATTAAATGTTACAATGTTGCAACTGTGTTTATCTGTATCGATTAGGTTTTAAGTTGCTTACCTGGTATCATGGCTAGTTTATTGGACGTCATATTTTTAGCAGTCGATCAACATTAAAAATAAATACCCAGTAAGTCACTATTTATCAACATATTAACGATCATCGCTCAAAATATACATTTTTATGAAGTGTGCAGTTTTAGTATAGAATCATTTATGTATTTATTTTAATGAATTTTTCTAATTAAACTGATATGGTATTAACATGTAGGGTTATTAAATAATCAACAAATTTTCAGCACGAGCCAACAAAAATATGATAATTTTTATAAATTTCTAACATACTAATAAAACACGAAACTTAGAGATGAAATCAACAAATTATACATTCGTTATTTTGAAATTTTTATTAATAAATCACGTTGGTTTTAGTTTTATTTATAGATTTCAAAAAAGAAAGATTATGCTTATTTTTCATTAGGTGTCAAGAAAGTGAAATTAATTATTTCTACGTTGCGTTATATTATTTTATGTTTTAAACAAGATCAAAATTAGTTGCGTTATTATTACTATTATTATTATCCCACACTACCACAGCTTTTACTTTTGCCGGTGACATTCCTTAAACTCGGAGTAATTTATACCAATGAGATTAGGCTTGCTATTGTTGACTAAGTGCCTTCCGGGCAACATGGCAAGTGTCAATTATCACGCTCCTTTGCATTAGCGCGTGGGACTTCCACTGGATCTTCAGTTTTTCAAGACTGTTGTGCAAAGTAGATGGTATTATTCCCTCCGCAGATGTAATTATTGGGATTATATAAACTTCTTTTTGATTCCACATTTCTTTAATTTCAAAAGCAAGATCTATATATTTCTGTATATTTGTGTTTAGTGTTTATGTTGTTACTTGATGGGATGGCTACGTCTATTAGGTAAGTTTTTACGTCTTTTAGGTAACATTTCCTTTTTATCAACTGCTAATATACGTATCTGACCTATTACAGTTGATGGGTTTTACTGTTACAATTCCCTGGTTTTAGAAAACATTTTCATTGTTGTTCTCCAAAAAGGAGGCTGGCTCATAAGTATAGTAGGGCCCTTTTTTAAACTCTAACTTGTATCTACTGCAGAGTTCTACGTGTACAATTTTTGCCACTTTGTTGCGTCTCCTGGTGTACTCCGACGGAGCTAGAATCGGACAGCCACGATTATTATACCTTTAATGCGAGTGCAAATTGGCTACATCTCTAAGAATTTTTTCAAATAAATCACTTATGATCTTTGTGTCGTTGGCGCCATGAAATCCCTCAATTAATAGTTCAACAAGCCTCGATTGCTGCTATACTTCACTTTATTTCGTTCCTTGGGCAACTACTACGTGCTTTCAATTATTGTGTGTAACCTCATGTCTGGAGATCCACGAAATTTTGAGTAATTGGTGCTCTCTTGAATATAGTGTTCAGACATATTTCGAATAACCTTTTAATCACACCAGAAATTATTGTAAAGCCTGGTCTTACTTTTTGTTTAATAATAAACATCAATATTTTTTGGCACCCTGTTAAGCACTCGTCCAAGAAAAATCTTTTATTTCAATGTAACAACCAATGTAAACCTCACTCCTGCGATAATTTCATTTCTCCCTACGAGAAAAAAGGTTTCATCAATTTCCAGAGTTGAATCAGGTCCACAAATCAACGATTGATTCTTTAAAAATTTTCTGCCATACACTTCTTGCATATAATTAAATAAATCCACTGCAGTAGAATGGTTTATATTCAAATTCTTGTTCACGGAATCCGATAGATGGCAGGCTCCTTGATCAATACCAAATAAAATATACAATCTTACGAATGGTATATCTTGCATCCATAATGAATGTACGATGAACCTGTTTAAATTCACCACAGAATTCTGATATACATCCAATGATCCCGTTTACCTACGGAAAACCATATACCCTTAAGTACATACTCGCGGGTCATGTAAAATTCAATACTCTTGTAGAAGTTAGTCTGCATCTTGCTCATCTTTTTCGCTGTCTATAAACTTTAAATATAAAATTCAAATGAACACTGTTCTACGCACAACGAACGTAAACCAAATAATGAATAACTACTGATTCTTATTATACTCTGTATGTTAATTTCATTTAATTTTATTTAATTTATTACTCTTGTATGAATATATCATCGCAAAATAAAATAGTGCATAACAACTAAGAAAATAACATTAATATAATTTTCTTAACTGTTAACAGAAAACATCCACACTATTTTTATGACGCATAAAATTGGTAACCGAGACAGTTCTCTAGTACATTTTAGTTGCTTATATGTATATAAATACATACAACTGAAATTTATACATTCAGTAGTTGCCAATGTATTTGTAAAATAAGTATCATATAAATGAAAAAGAAAATATATAAATTTTTACGCAACAATACGTTTTTTCTTATTAGAAAATGCAGTTGGATGAATATGAGGTTGAGAGAAATTAAAATATAAAAATGCTTGACATATGAAAAGAAGTATGAAGATTATTATAAACAAAAGAATATTGTGTATTTAAAAAAAGTCAGATGTCTTGTAAAGAAATCTCTTGTTTTATGAATGAATGGTTACAGATGGATATAAGACAAGAAAAATTGTAATAGTCAGCAGCTATAGAAATAATAATAATCGTAATAATTTTTTTTTTTCAGTGTGTATTTAAAATATTTTTTGCATTCTACTTAATGTGACTACTACTATGTTGTTCCATTTCAATTTCAACTTCTCATATTTTGTTTTTAAGTACCATAACTTTGCAATACATTCATATTATTTTTTTTATTTCTGTATTTTTTCAGTACTTATAAGCTGAAATATCTGTCCGTATGAATTCTTTACGCTCACCAACAACTGACAACCACATCGTATTTTTTCTAAATCTTCTCAGAAATTATATTTACATTCATCTATTTCCGAATATTGAAATATCTTTACGTTTTTTTTTTTAATAAAATGGAATGAATTGTTTTTTTAAGATAAGGTTTTGTTCAAAATTATATTCCTTACTTTTTTTGTAACTTATTTTTAGTTTTTTAAAATCAAGAATTTATTTATATTTTTTATAATCCTTAATTTAAAAAAAGTGAATTAACTAGAAAAAAAATGCTAATATTATTATTTTTTAATTCATTTTTTATGTATAACTTTATTCACAATTAAATATAATAAAATAGAAAACTTCCATACTGCACAGATTGTAACAAAAGGAGAAGAAAATTATTACCACAGGAATGTTTTGAGGTAGATGTCGTTTATTATCGACCTATACTAATCGAATATGAATTTAGCAGTAAGTTTACTTTTATTAATAAATAAACTTATAACCCAACTTTGCATCTTAATTCCTAATAAAATTAAATCAAAAAATTGAGAGTGAAATCGTTTAATTTCTTTTTTTTAATCTTCGTAATTTCGTGTAAAATTTAAAACAGTTTTATGTTGCACATTTATTCTAAAAACAGTACTAAAATTCTCGTTTTATCGTGTTTTAGGTAGTAATACTTGTCAATGAATATTTTATATTGTTATATCTTCGTTTTTTTATTTATTTATATCCTATTTTTAAAAATTGATATCTCTTCCTATTGAGTAATAATGATTGTTTAAAAATGTTAAACCACGTAGGTTTAATAAAGTATAAGATCTTGCTTTCTACAACATCAATATAACTTTTTTCTGCTGCTCGTCAGCATCTCTAAATCGTAAATCGTAACATTGCTTAAACTACTATTATTAATTTTTTCTAAGAAGACAAGAAAGAATATGTTGAATCATTTTAATGCGAATTATTCTATATACCATAATGATACGAAACATATAAAAAATATATTATTTTAATCGTTACTCAACTAAATTATCTTCCAAACATTTGAAATTTTATTTTTAAATTATAGTTCCCAATTTATACAGATTTTTTAAAATATCTGATGCACAAAAATGTTTGATAAAAACAGCACAATTTCAGTGAAAAAAGAAACAAGCAGATAAATAGCATATTTTTGGTGCAATTTCAAGATATTTTAAGGACTCAAAATCTAGATAAAAATACAATTTAAATTTATATATCTCTTCTATATTCTTTTTGAAAAAAAAAATTGTAATTATATAAATTTTTGTAGGTTATTATAAAACGCCGGCCTACGTGGCGTGAGTGGTAGCGTCTCGGCCACTCGTCCGGAGGTCCCGAGTTTGAATCCCAGTCAGGCATGGCATTTTTACACGCGACAAAAATTGTCATTCATCTCATCCTCTGAAGTTAATACCTAACGGTGGTCCCGAAGGTTAAAAAAAAAAAAAAAATTATCATGAAACAGAAATTGTTAGATCATGGATATACGCGTACGTGTTCTTATCTAATTGTTTTGTTATATTTAAATTGCTTCTTCTTCTTAACTGTTAATTTTTATATTAAGAATGTGTTGTCTAGTTAGTTAAAAGAATAAATTCTTTGAGTCAGTAAGAACTTAATACGAACGTTCAATAACTTTCTATAAATAAATAATACTAAAACAATGTACTAAATATTAAATTAAGACATTATCTAATTATGTAAACACTTGCACATTTATTTGATGAATACGACACCTCTACGGTGCGATGAAATAGCTAGCCGTTTAATATACCGAGAGAAAGATTCTCACAGAAAGGAAATAGGATGTAAGACCATCTTTAATTCATTGCTATAATTATGAAACAACATATTTAGCGATAATATTACTGTACAAAACAAAAGATGAAAAAAAGTTTTTCTACGAAAGAATTTATTAATAAAATTTAATAATTAAGATTCCATGTAATTTTAGAATTTTTAATAAAAAATTAACAGACGATTTATTTTTTATCTTAATAAAAACTAACGTAATATCTCTTTTATAGTGTAGAAAAAAATAAATATATATTTTCTTCTTTCTTGCAATTTATTTTCATATATAACAAATGGCATTCGCTGTGTGTTTATTCTCTATTCCTTTCACAACGTATTTGACTTTTCGGTATATTGAATCCAGATAGCATAACTTTGAAGAAGTGAACTGCAAACTGGAATAATAAAATACCGTCCTGCTATCTTGCAAACTACTTATCGTCAAGAAAACCGAAGCCCATTTATTGAATTCTTTGTTATCACAGTTTCCGTTTGAAATTATTATTATTGATTTTTATCATTTTTGTGTTACATTAAGCCTATTTTATAAAATACTGTACGCGTTTAAGCAGTAGGCTTATAAAAGAAGTACGTAATTAACTTTTTTGAAAATCCTATCACATTACATATTTAAATAACAAATGTTTTATTTTCGTCTATATTTTTTTCGTTAGGATAACATTAAAACAACTTCTATATTTCCGTTATTTCATTTAATTACGTGTTCTTTTATGAAATAACTTATCCTGGTCATAAAAATACGTATATTATTTTTATTACTTATTTTTTGGTAAAATTTAATGAATAATATATCGGTACGAAGCCAATTTGAAAAATATTTCTTAATTTTTTATCGATAATCTGGTAATTTGAATAGAAAAAAAATTAAGTAAATAATACTTTTAAAATGTATAGAAAATAAAATAATTAGAGAAAGTCTGTAATATTCTTAGGAATATTTTGGAAAATTAAGGCAAAAATGTAATAGTTGAATAGTTGTGTAATTAATTTTAGAAAGCAGATTGAAGAAATCAGTGTTATGTACATGATAATTGTAAATCTTTACAAACTATTTGATATTGTAAGAATCAATTTTGAAATATAGGGAAATAGAAAATATTTATATTTTTTAAAAGAATTTAAATAGACGTAAAATTTAAATGATCAGAGCAAAAAAAAATGTACCACCAAAGAAAGAAATGAAAAAATGATGTATTCTCTTTCCATTATGACTTTTATGTAAAATCAGTAACAGAACTAAAAGAAAAATATCATAGCGGAGAAACTGTTTAAGGTAAAAAGTTAAACAATAAACATTTAATGGTAGATTTTAGTTAATCTGGTTAAACCTAATTAGGAGATAATGAGTAGCAAACGCATATTTCCGATGCAGATATCCAGTTTGAAAGTATCCAAGCATAAAATGATCAGAGGAAAGATAATTTTTTTTATAATAAAGTAATGATGTACATGGAATTTAATAATCAAATAGTTTTTTTTAGGTAGGAAAATTATAAACGTAGAACATATTAAAAGTAAAGCAGCGCATATTTAAAAGTAGTTTTTATGAAAATAATATAATTAAACATATTAGTAGTAGCTTGTATTCAATATAAATATAATTGTTCTTCAAAAAATTTATATGAAATATTTAGTTGAAATGTGAACATGAGTAATGAAAAAAATAAATAAATGAGACTTGAAATGTAGAAATATAGATGACCGTTACAAAATAGGGGAGTTGTTAGATTACGAAATTTAGAGGTTCTGGAAGATCAAAGACTTTGTGGTAAGAAACTTTAAAAAAAAAATTAAGGCTGTATTGTTAAACGTATTAATGCATCTAAGATATCCGAAAGCGCGAAAGCAAAGGCTGAACACTGGTAGTGCAAAAAATTGCTAAACCCAATATTACGCAATAGAAATGAGGGCTGATGTTCACGTCCACCATTTATTATTATAATTTTCATAATATTGTTTAAATTAAGTCATGTTATATTACCAAACTATATTCACCATTACACCGTTGTATATGTATAAGTTATAGAATACAGAAATAAAATTAGATTTTTCATACTGGTCGTAACATTAAAAAAAAAAACCTGGTTTCCATATCAAGTAGCAAGCTTTTGATTTCGATATAAACTATTAATTTATATCAGCTCTTAATTATAAATAATTACTAATACTAAATAATGGGTAAATAATGGGTAATGGGTAACTAATGGGTAAATAATCAGTTTGAGAAAAACCTTATTAATTTAATCTTTATTTTTAAAATAAATTTTTTATCCATTTGTTTATTCTAAGATCAATAATTAATTGCTTTTCAAAAATTGTTTCCTAATGTGAAGAAGAATTTTATTTTATTTAATGTTAAAAAATTGGAATAAAAAACTTCCAATACTTTTTAAAAATAACTAAAAATTTATATTTTTAAATAATTTTTATTACAAGAAATCGAGTGTCGTAATGGTAAACTGAATTAAATACTTCTTTTTTTATGAAAAAATAATTAGAAAAGGGAAGAAAACTTTGTAAAATTGTATCAACTGAAGTGGATATTTTCAGTTAATATTTATTACAATATTAATGTTTTTTAACCTACCTATTAAAACTATAACTATACCAATTATAATTCCATAAAAAAAATAATAAATAAAATAAAAAATTTCTGCTACTTCTTATTAAAAGTATTTAATCTTTTTTCCTCCAATTCTGTTTTAAAAGCCAAATCAAGAATTGTTTAACATTTTTTTTAATTCGTGTAACATCTATATACTGTTTTAGCACATATGCCTCTTGACTAATTATGTATTGACTTTTAATTCATGTTCATTGGTATTATATTTGTAAAAGACGCAACTGTAAAAGGCTGAGACGCAACCACTCCGGTTGCGTCTCAGCCTTTCATTCGGATGTGCCGGATTCGAATCCCGGTCAGACATGGCATTTTTCATGCGCTACAAAATTCCATTTCCATATTTCATGCACAAACTTCAAGCTAATGTGGTAAAATCATCAAGCGAAATCATTTTATGTCTTCTACTATTTTATGTTCTGATGTTGGAAAAAAAGTTTTAATAAAATCTTTCTTTTAATAATCTTACTCTAACCAATTAATAAACCACTTTATCGCAAAAAGCTCCCTTAATACAACACTTAATAGGTTAAATTCTGTTTTCATTTTTAGCTGATTGTTTGTTCGGTTAGATAAAAAGATCTTCAATTACTCTTCTCTTTATTTTATTAAGAATATTTTAATTTTTCTTGTTGTCTAAATTTTATACAATTCTTAAACTTTGTACTAATAATCAAAAAAATTTTTAAAGATGACTAGCTTAAAATATCATTTTGCTTTCACTTAAGTTTAATCTGTTCCACCTCTTTTAATATTGTAAATTCTCATTTTACGTTTCTTTGATTGTTTTACATTGTTTTGTTTGCTTTATTCATTATACATTTTTTATCGAGTGAACGATTTATCGAATGAACGATTTCTAATAGCCATTTATTTTTCGTATACGTACCTCATAGAGAGAAGCGGACATGTAGGAGGGATGTTTAAACTTTGCGAATGATGTGTAGTTGTAGTTGTAATAGATTGGTTATGTACCGGTAAAAATGTATACGGTTATTATTTAAAACAAAGTGACTTGAGTTGATGTAATTTTTAAAAGTTTAAAATACGTTCTAAATTTTCTTTTTTACTTTTTTCTAATAATAGACGAATTTAGTTACAAAAATTAATGTTATTCTAATTTTACCGAGTATTTGCAAGATAAAAGAGAACAGTAATTTTTCTCGAAGTTGATATTACCAATTTTTTTAAAAGTAATTTGTAATTGGATTGAATTTGAATATTTGTGTTAAATAATTATCGTAGAGGAGTAGTAACCTCTTTTTTGGTCTAGGTGATCCTGAGTTCAAATCCCGGTCAGGCTTGGTATTTTCCTGATCCACAAAATCTCCATTTCAAATTCTCAAACACAAAATTTAAGCTTATATGGTGAATTAATCCTAAATCCCCCCCTCGAAAAAAGCTATGTAAAAATGACCGATGCAGCAACATAAAACAATCTGCAGATAACTTTAAGTGTTACTTAGGAATTTATATTTATAAGGAATTTTGTTTATTATAAGCATTAGGAATAACTTGAAAAATAATTATTTTTTCGTTTTAGAAGATTTTCTTTTTTGAATCTGAAATTTCTGAGGGAGATTTTTCCGGATTGATTATTGTTTAAGTTTTTAATGGTGCAAAGGGTTATTACGGAAAATACCTAAGGGTTTTAATATATTATAAGACTGATTTTAGAAAATACTGAAGCGGTTTTGTCGGACTAAATTAGAATGTATAAATGTTTTCTACATACGAGTGCACTCAGAGCACCGCCACTATTAAAAATGATTGTGCTGAATTTAAAAAATAGGGCGTATCTCGAAAACGGTGCGTCCTAGACAATTTTTAACGCGATTTAGAAAGGCTTAATCAAAAGTGTACTTTCCAACTTTTTGAATGGATTGCCGGTAGTTTCATCCGGCCAAGTCCACCCGTTCTCGAGTTGCGCCCTTTTCACAATATTTTTTTGAAATTGGTGGTTAAATAAAATGAAAATGTACTCGGTTAACAGTTTTAATCACTTTTAAAATTAATTTTTAAAATCGGACATCATTACTTTTAGCGAAATCAAGATTGTGTCAGCATAACAACAATAACACATCATTATTAAAATTATTTTCATTATAATAAGAACATGAATTTTGAACGAATTGACAATGCCAGTAAATTAGTATTTTGTTACAAAAATCTCTCTAACAAATATGATTTAATTACATTTTTACACAATATAAATGGTGATATTTAACAATTATATAAAAAATAAACTTCTAATCTATTTACTATGCAATTAATGTGTGAATATAATAAAGATTTATTTACTTCATGTGGAAAAAATCTTTATAAATCAATCAAGTTGGAAAAAGTAAAACTTTTTGTGGAAAATAAGTTGTCTGTTGAAAGAGCTTTTAATGATTTAATTGAACAATATTTTGAAATGAAACACAAACTAAATAAAGAAATATCTGTTTCTGAATTGATATTGCATATTCAAATACCAGATACAAAACAAGCATTGGGTGGATCTTTAATAAAACACTTGTGGAATGTTGGTGAAAAAACTTTTGTAGATAATGAATTTTTAATGGATATGAAAGATGTGGTATTTAACGCTATAAGATTACCAGTTGAAAAATATAAAGGAGACAATACTAAATATTATTTAGTCCTGGTTGTAGAGTTGGAAAAATGTATGCGTGATAATTGTGATTTTTGTACAGTTAACTTGCACAGAAGCACTCGATTTTCTTTAAATGTATGTGTAAAGCTAACCGTCTTGAATGAACAGTATTTACAAGTCTATGAAAAAATTAACGAATCTTTTGAAAGATTTATTCAAATGGGAAGTGGATGGGCTATGAATAAAATATTAAGCTTAGATCTCTTAATATCAGAATTCGATCCACTTTATTGGGGTAATATTTACATACAAAAAAAGCTCTATTAAAAAAACACGCTATAATAAATGTACAAAATGATGACGAAAAATGTTTTTTATAGTCAATTCTAGCACATCTATTTCCTAGCAATAATTGTAATTATCGTGTTTCATTCTATAAACAGTTTGAAAATCGATTAAACATGAAAGGAATAGAATATCCTGTTTCTGTTAAAGATAAATTTGAAGCGCAAACCGCAAATGTTGGTGTAAATGTCTTCTGTTATGATATCGAAGAATCGTTTAATCCTAACGATGTATATATAAAACTGTGAATAATAACCTAAAAAATGTCGTTTGGTTATTGTTATTACCCGATGTTAAATTAATTCGCTCCCATTATGCTCTAATAAATATGACAAACGAATATAATGGTATATCAAGGATGTTGAGTGGTAATAATATATGTCGTAGAAAAGGTGAATATTGTCCCTATTGTTTGCATTGTTTTAAATCTTGGTCACGTGAAAGGGAAGCTAAAGAAAAGCTTGCAAAACATATTATTAAAGATTGTAAACAAGGAAAGGTTCAGAGAATTACAATGCCAAACGAATGGATTGGTGCAGGAGAGAATCGCAGACGAGGAAATGAAGTATCGTTTAAAAACTATTCTTCAATATTACCCGTGCCGTTTGTTATAAATGCAGATTTCAAATCGTTTATAATTACAAACCATAATGTAAACCCCGAAACGGGTACTAGTAATACTACAAAAACACATACCCATAAACTATCTGGATATTGGTATGTAATTATCGACAAAAACCGTCGAATTGTCAAAGCGAAATTATACAGGGCCACTACAGATGATGACAAGGTAGTTGAAAAGTTTCTCATTGATTTATGTAATAAATGTGAATATTTCAAAAAGGAATTGTCAACTAATAAAGAGTGTATTATGAGGGAAACAGATCAAGAAAAATTTGAAAATGATACAAAATGTGTTATATGTGGAGATGAGATTATTGTGAACCGTGTAAGACACCATATGTATTCACATACAAGTGGTAAATTTATTGGACCGGCCCATAAATATTGCAATTTAAATTTTAAACACGCAACATTTATTCCAGTTGTATTTCATAATTTACGTGGTTACGATTCGCATCATATTGTATTGCCGCTGAATGAATTGAAGGATAAATTTGAAATTTCTTGTATTGCAAATAACACTCAAGAATGAAATATCATACCGATTTATAGATTCGTACCAATTTCTATCTTATAGCTTTGATGAATTGGTGAAAAGTTTATTTGATCATTGTCATTTATATAGTATGGATAAGAAAAGGTTTTTTACAACAACAAATCAATTATTTAAAAGAAATACACAAAGCAATTGCGAAGAAAAGAAAAAAACAAATGGAGTTGTTTAATATGATCTCTCGAAAAAGTTTTTATCCCTACACATTGGCATCTGTTTTCAATGAAAGACAATTACCACCCATCGAAGTGTTTAATGACGATTTAAAGAGAGAAAACATCTCTGAATATGATTATAGACATGCGCAAAACATTTGGAATAATTTTGAAATTAAGACGTTTGGTCAATACTATGATTTCTTTATGAAATTGGACGTTATGCTGTTGGCTGATGTATTTGAAAATTTTCGGAATAAAATGATTCACACAACCAATTTGGATCCCTGTCATTGACTTAACATTTATCATGGTTTGCAGCACTCAAGGCGACAAAAGTACAATTGGAACTTGTTACAGACCCTGATTTGTATTTTTTTTTGAAAAAGGCATTCGCGGCGGGGTATCCATGATTCCCAACCGTTATGCAATGGCGAACGATTCCAATATAGACAACTATGATAAAATATACCTACGAAATTTATTAAATATTACGATGTCCGATCTCTTTATGGAAAATGTATGATGGAACCGTTGCCAGTAGATGGATTCAGTTGGTGTAATGAAAATGATCTCGAATATTTGTTTACAAATGTGCAAAATGTAAAAGACGACGAGGAAATTGGTTATATATTGGAAGTTGATTTAACATATCCTCAACACTTGCACGAAACACATAGAGATTATCCACTTGCGCCAGAGAGAAAATCCATTGCCAATATTATGCTTTCTCCATTTCTTTCGGATGAAAAACGAGCACGGTGTATAAAGCTATTGTGCACTTTGCAAGATAAACACAAATACGTCTTACATTACAGAACGTTAAAATTGTATCTTCAACAGGGAATGGTGATGACAAAAATACACAGTGCAGTCAGTTTTAGGCAATTTCCGTGGTTAAAAAATTACATTTGGAAAAATTTCTTTGCATGGCGTCGCGCAAAGATCCGATTGAAAAAAGTCTATAATCAATTAATCAACAGTGTTTAGGGTAAAACAATTGAAAATGTAAGAAATCGAATCGAAATGCAAATTAATTAACAATAAATTAAAATTTAAAAAATTAAATGCCAGCCCGAGAGTAAATCATTATTACAGTTATGGAAACAATGTGGTTGGAATTACAATGTTGAAAAAAATATATATTTAAACAAACCCATATATGTAGGTTTAACAGTGACGGATTTGGCATAACTATTCATGTACGATTATCATTATAACCACTTTTTACCTAAATATGGTCATGAAAATATAAAACTGCGAATGACAAATACAGAATCGTTATTATACTCAATAGTGCCAACAAAACAGGAACATTTTGATAAACCAAAACAATTGAATCAACAAGATGGAAATGTTTACGGTTGGGATATAGGACGTTTAAAAGTGAAATGAGTGTGAAACCAATCTATGAATTTGTCGGGTTAAGAGCAAGAATGTATTCAATGATTTGGGGATATAGACAGAATGCTTTAGAACAAAAAAAGACGGCCAAGGGAATTAAAAAAGGTTCTCGTATATTTCATAAAGATTGCAATTTAAACGTTTTAAATCACGAGCTTTATAAAGACTGTTTATTCAATAGAAACATTTCATATTCCACCTCGAAACCATTACGTAGTTTTAATCACCAAATCACTCGATTGATCAATGTCAAAAAGCTCTTTCTCAATATGACGACAAACGATTCGTATTGGAAAACCATATAAATACACTCCCATATGGGGATAAAGAAATTGCTGAATATTTATTGTAAAAAAGAAAATTTTAATATGCAAAATCAATACCACATGTAAATTCTACATCATGGTAGTTATGACCATTGGCCATTTTTCTCATACCCTTGTGTATTATATACACGTCTTTAGAATTGTTAATTTCATTTAAATCTGACAGTGTAAGATCATTGAACCTTTGCGGTAAAAATATTTTTCCAAATCCTTCAATTACGGCAATAATTGAATCACCATTTTTTGTTTTTATAAACTCTATTTTTTTAATTCGACAACGCCTATTTTCCATCATTTCAGTAATGTTTTTAATATTGTTGCAATAATTTAAACTATACAATTTGTCGAAAATATTAGATATTTTTACTTGGTCTATATATATAAAAAGTAAAATTATTTAAAATTAATATTTTATTGATGATGTAAAAATTTTATTATATTCATCTATTATCGACTTCGTTTCTATTCACAACCTCTGTAATTGAGTAATAATGTAAATAAAAAGTAAAACACCAAGAGTTAAATAATCAACATTTCTACATATATAAATTTTAAAAATAACTTGAATAAAACACTACAAAACTTCATCCTTCAAATCGATCCAAGAATTGTACGTTTTATCAAAACCCAACCATTTTTCATAGGCTTTGTCCCCTTTTCGTCGTAATATTTTCTCAGTTTGGTATACATCTTTATGTTTGTCTTTTGGTACATATTTATGTACATCTTTTGTCTTTATGTTGGTCTTTTGTAGTTCAACATAGGTTGATTCCCGAACATAGGGTACATAGGTTACAGGATTGGATTCACTATGTACTGTATGAATTTTAAATATTTCATTCGTCCAATTTGATAAATATCCATTTTCAAATACCTTTTATGTTTACTTATACGAACACTGTCGCCTATATTAAATTTAATTTCTTCGTCAAAATTAGTCTTCGTTAACATTAAGCCAGATTGTAATTATTGAGATCCAGATTAAGGGATACATATAGGGAGGGGTTTTGGCCCTAGAACTATATTTTTAGTAGTTTTTGAGAAATCTGTGCTAAAATTTACTAGAAAAACACACTACTTTATGTTTAGCATAAAATAACTTTGTGAAATGGATATTAAACACATAAGGTTTTTAAAACTTTTAGAGATTTTCCAGCACGATGGGCCAACTCCACACTTCTCTCCAGCGGTTAAAAAACAACTAAATGGAATGGGAATTTTTTAAATTAGTGGATTGGTCGTGGAAGACCTGTCAACTTGCTTTCGAGATATCCTGACGTTACACTCGTGTGACTCCAACATGGATAATTTTTTCATTCAAAGTAATGGAAAATTACTTAAATTTACGAAATAAAGTGCAGAAATACCAATTGCATTTTCAGCACAAAATATTAAAGAAAATTCTAGAAACAATTAATGAAGCATTTTATGAACCATAATTGATAAAATTATAATATGAATTTAAGAAAATTACCTAATACTTTCAGAAATGTAATTTATGAAAATTTTTACAGGGACTACAATAAATAAAAATCATTTTTGTATTCATAAAAAAATTTGTAACAAAAAAAAACATAAATACATTTATAAAAAGTAATTAATAACCTTTATTTACTTTTTAATAACTAAATAGTAATTTTATATAGTTAAAATTTGTAAATATTCTTTAATTACATTAATTATTATTATTATAACATTTTCTTTATGTGATTTATTATTATTATTATTATTATTACATTTTCATTTTCATTTTTATAATATTTTCAGTAACTTTATAAAAATTAATTAAAGCAGAATATCCATTAGCAGTATATATTTATTTTTTATTACCATACAGAAATTTAAAAAGACAAATACTACTATTAATTGAACTAAGATAATTTAAAATCTTCACTACATTAATATTCCAATAAGGATTAAGTGCTAACCAAAGTTTTAACAATATTTTTCACCCTAATTTAAAATAATTTATTATCATAATTATATATTTATTACTACTAAGATTAGTTAAAATCATCATTAATGAGTATTATAATATTTAAAGAAATGAATTAATTATTATTATTCCAATTATAGAAATGATTTCTGTGTCATACGATATCAGATGACGACTTCTAAAAGATGACAAATTTTGGAATATTCCTGTTAATGGAATAATTTTCTTTGGTTTAAAATTTATTTTATTAAGCGGGTCTTCCTGTAATAATTTATTTAACAGTATTAGTAATGCATACATTTAAATTTATTGATTTAATTTTTTTTCAGATATTCCTAGTCCATCCACGACTACTCCAACAACTCTTGGCACGGATCCTAGTTATACACAAGAAAAAGGTTAGATAATTATATAATTATGTAATATAAAATAATATGTTATTAACTAAGTTTTCATTTGAAGAGATTTTATATTGGAAAATATAGCCATATAAATATTCATTAATGAGAAATTGGTTTGACTATGCTTTCTGTCGTTAGATAGTAGAGAAAGCCTGTACGGCAACGAAAAATACTGTGTACGTCAATTTGAATAAAAAACTTGTTCTTGTGTAAAACTCTAAATTTTTTTTAAATTGTTTGTTTGCAAACTCCAACCATTTTTATATCTACGGCCGGGTCTCTCTCTCGCTCTCTCTCACACTCTCACACTCTCTCTCTCTCTCTCTCTCTCTCTCTCTCTCTCTCTCTCTCTCTCTCTCTCTCTCTCTCTCTCTCTCTCTCTCTCTCTCTCTCTCTCTCTCTCTCTCTCTCTCTCTCTCTCTCTCTCTCTCTCTCTCTCTCTGTGTGTGTGTGTGTGTGTGTGTGTGTGTGTGTGTGTGTGCGCGTGTGTGTGTGTGTGCGTGTGTGTGTGTGTGTGTGTGTGTGTGTGTGTGTGTGTGTGTGTGCGCGCGTATGCAATTACTACTACCTGCTCACCAGGTCTGACGTAGCTGCACAAATAGAGAGCAAAATAATTACAAATATACCGGTAAATATATAGTCTTGAACAGATTCAGGTCGATCACTCCTGAGACGTGATATTAATTGAAACCCAACCACCAAATAACACCTGTATACACTGTCTAGCAATCAGATCCGTAAAAAAAGCAATTAATTATCTTTACACGTGCTTGAATCTTAGAAATCTCGACATCGAAAAACAGCTGATTTTGTGGTGAAGAGTTTAATTACATTTACCCGGCGGGTTATTTCTTTATAAGATTAATTCTCTTAAATATAGTTTTATTTATTACCATGTGTTTTATTATAGTATTTGCTTAAGATAATATATCGAAGTTATAAATGAAATTTTCTTAATAATACAGGTCTTCGTCCGAAAAAAAAATATGACATTCCCGAATTCAATAACTATTTAAAGAGCAACTGGCTACTTCCATTAAAGCCAATAACATGTTTATGTAAAGAAATTATAAAAGTGTTCACTTGAAGAACATACACTAAGAAGTTTAATACATCCAGGGTCAGCTTTAGCGTTTTTGTCGCCGTAGGAAACCCAAAAATTGCCGTAACACAAGCTTCAAAAAACTTCAATTTTTTCAAAAAACCACAAAAATCATAAGTGAACCATATTAATTAGAAAAATTACATATAGCTGAATTAATACAATAATACTAATATAGATTTACGGAAAATTGTTTTATTGAAAAACAAAATTTACAGTTTAAACGAGCTAACGACAACCAAAACTAGTACCTATTATTTTTAGAAATAGTTTAAATATATCATAAAAAAAATTAGTCAATAATAATATTATTCTACTAATAATTAGTAAATAATATTATTTTGTAGATTCAAGTAATCGAAATATATTTTTGTGGGTTTTGTTTATTTTTTTTTGCGTTCTAGTTCAGGCAATTTTACCGCGATAGGCAATTCCCTATCTTGCCTATCGCCTAGGGCCGGGGCTGATCCACTTGTCAAAAAATAGGTAAATTTGAAACCACACAGAATCGATAATATTCATCAGATTCTTTAGCCTGTTGAAATGACCTATATAATTCTAGTATAGAAATCATATTCTAATTATAATTCAATTATTAGAAATTTTAATTGAAGCAATTTTTCAAAAATTACTGTTTCTGGTTTACGATCTTCAATCATTTTTACTACTACCAATATAAATTTATTTGGACAGTACCTAAATGATGAAAATATCAGGATTTGATTGTCAAATATTTTCATAAAAAAATAAATATCTTCATGTTTAAAAGTTTAGTTGCGTTTTATATGAACCATTCTACTTGGTGGTATTGTTTTTTTTTTTAATGGTTACCTGTTAAAAATGTTTCAATGAAAAAAATGTTTAATATTTGGGTGAATAATGGATTAAAATAAAGACTTTCAATGCAAAAATTTCAAGCACTAGGCGAATATTTAAAATATCTATATTCAAAAATGTCATATAAACATGCATCCGAAACGCTTTGTTTTCAAATTAGGGTTAATTAAATTCTATCCTAATTTCTGTTTCAGATTTAAAATTATTAATAAATAAAATATGAAATTAAATAATATCACAATCAAAATACAAAGTTTTGTTAATAAAAAAAATTATTTTTAATAAACGTAAAAAAAAAACAAAAAAAAAATTGTATCTTCTATAAAGAAATTTACTGTGATCACTGAATATACTGCGTTAAATGTTTTTATTATTGCATTTTACTCAACCTACAACAATAAAGGTCATGGATAAGGTTTTATAATAGCTAACATGAGATACGTCATTTTACTAACAATCATAAATACAGTATGAAGTGCAATCAAATGTTCATAATTAAACAACAGATAAAATTTGAATTATCTTAAAGCAAGAATTAAGAACTCGATGTATTTAATTATATACATTGCACCAAAATTTAAAAAAAATATTTTTAGAAGCCACTTTAAAAATATTTACATGGTATATCTTAATTTTAATATTACTGATTTTTTATTTGGTCAAGATTAAAAATAAAAACACTTCGTGTCATATAATTTGTGTTTTTATTATAATTTTATAATTTTATTATAATAAAATGGCATTCAAAAACATTATCAATTTCAGAAATTCGACCTTTATTTAAAACAAAACACTTCTTGTCATATAATTTGTGTTTTGTTTTAAATAAAGGTCGAATTTCTGAAATTTATAATGTTTTTGAATGCCATTTTACCATATATTTTTTCCAAATTAATTTCTCTACAATTCTTTTTTGCGGGTTTTTTCTTATTATAAATGTAAAAAAAAAGTAAATTACATTAAAGTGAATTGTCAGCAAACATCAAACATCAAACATCACAAAAATGTGTTTTTCGATTCAAATATTTTAACCTTTCACTAATATATTCGAAATTACTAACGATAGTTTACTAAGTCCCGCATTTTCTTTCTTAGGACATTTATCATCTTTTTTTTAAAATATATAACATCATTTAAAATAATATCAGTAGAAATTTAAAAATGTCGATTACAAAATACTGCTTAAAAAATGTATTTTAAAATGTCTGTATTCCTTTCCTTAGTAGTTAACGTATCAATTATTTAAAAAATACGTTTTGCTTTAATTACAATTGTTATCAGGTCGTATTAATTATATTTTATTTTCAACTTATCAAACCGAGGATACTAGATTTATTAATTTTTAAAAATAAACATTCCTGGATAAAATATATATATTTTTTTTGCTCAATAGCAATAATAATTACAATCGGCTCTGCTGCGGAGCCATAAGTAAGTTTCCTGACAAAAGTACGTGATAAGAAAGTCTTTAAGGAACCCACAAAATAAATAATACGTAATAAATAGATGCAAGCAAAGTTAAAGTCAAATATGAAATTTCAAGCTCAGTTATAAATCACAAACCATTAATTTCAGCACCTTATAGTCCACAAAACATACATTAATAACAAATAAAAAGAAAGAGTAGCAACAAGAAATTAGATACACCACTAAACTTGACGGTGTAATATTCCAAACTGTTACGCGGACCCTAAAAATACTTATTTAATGAAAAATACCTAAATAATAAATAATTGTCGGTCTAATAACACGTAGATCGGGGACAAATAATGAAACAAAGTGATTTTTCTGTAGGTTGAACTATTTTGGGAAAGTTTTCATGTGTATTTTAAGGCTGAAAATAAACATCAGTTCAAAGGGTACTTAAAAAGGGTGTTTTGTCTAATTTCTTCTACTTTGTTTGAAAAATAATTCTAAAAACAAGGTGAAGTTTATAACAAAATCCCTTGTTTTTCCGTTATTATACTTCAAATTTATTTATATAGTTTAATAAATAAAAAGTTGAGTCCTCTAACATAATTGTCAAAATTAAAGGATATTAAAAGTTGATATCACAATGTAGAACAGAATTTCATACCGACAAAATAAACGGGAAAAATAATAAAGGGTTTAAAATGTATTCTAACACATGAATATTCAAGTGAGATGAATAATTTTATAATAAGGTGAGTTGAAAACGTCCGAAAATAGTAAAGATGTAGCAGATTACTTATATGAAAAGTACCACAGTCACTTCAAAGGTTACTTCTATATTATTTTTTCAAATGTTACTGTACGCCGAATACATTGGTGGAAAATATTTTATTATATTTTTATACTCTTTTCCAAATTCAACCGTTCCTGATATTGTATGAATGACAATGAAATTGCTCTTACTTGGAAAATGGCTTGTACTTGAAGTAGCAGTTAGATTGTTTTACCTGAAAAGCTGTTCGTTACCAAAAAATTCCCAAATTGATTGAGAATGATAAGAAAATATTAGAATAAAGTATATTTTTAGTATTCTACGATCTCCTCGCGAGCGTAAGAAGTTCATTTCATTCGGGTTTTGACGAGAAATCTTGGTATTAAAATGAAATGCAAACTGAAATCAATTTGATGATTTTACTATATACTAAAGTTTACCGAATAAAATAAGACTTTTTTATTTTTTATTTGGATTTTAAAGTCACTTATTAAGCTGTAATCTAATAGACAAAGAAAGAAGGCGGGTATTATGTTGGAAAGATTAGTGAATCAGTTCTTCAATCCCGGTAATACCAATGTTCTTGTTTTAGAGACTATATTTTTTTAATACCAAATTATATTTTATGCTTGACCAAAATTAACACCCTTACAAATTTTTACAAAATATCTGATCTCATAGTGATATTTGATAATCAAATCATTTGTATAAATCAAAATTATGTTTATAAATTTATACCAATCACTTTTTGTACGCTTGTTACTTATCAGTTTTATTATGTTATTTTTTAATTATTAAAATTTATTTTGAGAATTAGTTTTTTTCATGCAGGTTGAATGAGCGGTCAAGACAAACTAAAACCATGCGGTTTATTTACTGAAATTGATATTATCTTTTTGATTTCATGTTCAAAATTACTGCCTGATTTTATTTTGTTCAAGTTAGAAGTCGTACACCAAAATAATTTTCAAAATTTTTACGTTGAAATCTGTTTAACTAGTGAGCATTAAGCAACTTTCCCTCGGTCCATTGAGATAAAGATATGTATGAAATGTAAATGAAGTGTAGCCTTGCATAAACTCAGGTCGACCGTCCCTGAGACGTATTGAATTCAAACTACCAAATTACACCGGTATCCAATGTCTGGTATTTAAATCCATATAAAAGCAACAAACCGTTACTAGGATTTGAACCTCACAACCTTGGACTTTGAATTTCAGCTGTTAAACAATTCATTTGCTACGAGTTAACCACTAGACTACTAGGTGGGCTACGTAAAAAAATGGATGATTTTCTTTTTGTGAACAAAATAATTAATTTTTTTGAAAAAAAAACAAAAGTTTGAACTTATATTTCAACGTTTTTCTCATAATACAACATTTTTTAAACCTTTACAGACAATTATAGGTATTTTATAACGTAGATATACTTGACTTTGATAAAAAAATGCTTGATCAATTTTGTTAAAAAAAAATTGTGACTTCAATTTTTTAGCTTAAGATTTACTTGTAGTTCATCAATTAATTATGACTAAACTATGGAAAATAAATTATGTAATCTATGAAAAACAGTTATGAACACTCATTTAAAAGTTCCTAATTGCAAAAATGTAATATCAATTGTCTAAAATTTCTTTGTATTTCAAGAATAAATAAAGATATATTACCTTTCTTTACAAGATGAACGTGACAATTAGGATTACTGTAAAATACTCGTATATATGGCTTTATGATGTATCTCTGACCGGTTAAACAATTTAATTTAAGAAATATACAATTAAATATTACTTAAAACATGTAAAAAATATTACAAATCTGTGATAGAGTCTGCAGATCTATTTTTCCTCAGATTCCAATTTCCCTCTCAAATAAGATTTTTATGATTTTGTTTTCCATCTGTGGTATACAATATTCCAAATTATTTAAGTTTTAAGTTACAAATTTGTTAGCTAACAGTTAACTGTTACAAAATAGATGAGAAACGTCTTAGATAAGGTATAGTACGTTTAATTGATTTTTTCTATTCACTAAAAAAAATTCAGTAAGTACAGAAGGTAATGAATATAGTTTTAATAAAATGAAATTTTCTTTTTCATGACATAGCGAATTCAGCTAAGCGAATGTATGAAATTCAGAAGCGATCAGGTGTAAAATAAGCACACTATTTCAGAGTGGTGGTTGATGGGCATTATGGATTTGCACAGAAAAGATAAAAAAAGTCGAATGTGGGAGTATAGAAAATAAGGAAGAAGTAAAAATTATTTTTTTTTTTTGTATAGAGGAAAGAAAAAATAAAAAGGATGAAAAAGAAATAAGATCTTTATTAAAGTTAAAAAGACATGAGCATATCATTACGACAGTAAGAATTTATGTAAACTAGCATAATCTACCTGGCTTCGCCCGCTCCGTATAGTTACTCGCATTTCCCATTACGGTCAATTTTTATTTTATTTTATGTTTTTTGGTCAAACAACAGGAAGTAGGTGCAGCCAGTCGTGTCGCAAAAACATTAACAGTGGCAGTGGCTGTGTTGTTAAACTACCACGTTGTACTCCGCCGCACCCCGTAAATTTCAGAAAATCTAGAAATTAGTTATGACTCGCGACACGTTATTTTATATGTATCTATTATCTTATATCTATATATATTGTCTTTTTATTATATCTAACGTTTTCTAAAAATTTTATTTGAATGCCAAACCTGAGCAAGATTTGAACTCAATATTTACAAGATGTAAGGTTAAGCCGTTACAGTTCAGTTATGTATATTGGCGTTTCATGCACTTAAGATGTCATTGGTAGAAAGGAAAGCAAAATTCAGTATATCAAAATTAATTAATAAAAGAATATAATAGGATACAAAAGAGATAACTTAAATTTAAATTGCCTAGAATTTGCCGACGACTTAGCTTTATTAGCTAATAGTATCGCAGAAGCCAGAATACAAATAACAAGTATAGAAGAACTTGCGAATAAAATTGGACTTAAAATTTCTTACGAAAAGACTAAAATGATGGCTGTAGATCCTTTAGTTATTAATTCTGTGAATATTAATGGAAACAAAGTAGAACTAGTAGAAAGATTTAAATATGTTTTTAGAGATCATTACTTGTAATTGTAATGAAAAACAAAATTGGACTGAAAGACTTAATAAATTATTTAAATTGCTACAAGTAACCAAGAATACTTACAACAAGAAATCGCTCTCGATTAACACTAAAATTAGACATTACAAAACTGAGGTTAAACCAGTAATTACTTACGCGAGCGAGACTTTATTTAGATTAAATCAGAAAAATAGGACTGAACCTTTGCTTAAAGTTGAACGCAGGATTCTTAGAACCTGCTTAAATAAAAAATATAAACACGAAGATCAAAGAAATTAATGAAGACATGCAAGAATTAAATTTGACTTACGAAGATTTACTTAATAAATCTGAAAAATTAATATTTGTTATTAAAGATCCGAATACCAACTTTAAAGTAAGAACTTTTAATTATACAAAAAGGGTTTATTCAGAAGAGGATCGTAAAGCAAGATCATCAAGTATGACTAAATATTGGGAGAAAGTAAAACCTAAGAACTTAAAGGCCAAAAGATCGGCAAAAAAGACTTGAATTATTCTGACTAAAGTGGTCCTTTGCGGTCTTAAAAGTAAAAAAAAGAAATATAATTTTGGAAACGAGAAGAAAGTTTTAGAACCATTTCATTTGAAAAGGTACGGACATAAAATTTTCCATGGTCGAATGTTAAGTAAGAAAATTATGAAAGAGATGATTTCACTATATTAATAGGATGAAAAAAAGTTGTTCAAAAAATAATGGAAAAGTAGGATCAAAGACTAAAAGAAAGCCCTACGAACCGATGGATAAATGAGGTGACAGTGTATATAGGTTGCATATAAAAATGGTGGAAGAAAAAATTTAACATGATGAGCTATGTTTTTTTATTCCCAACCTACGTAATTAAATTACAGCGAACAAGATGAAAAGAAGTGAATTTAGAGAATTTGAAACAAATTATTGTGAATTTGTTATGTATACTGCAGATTAATGCAAATTGTACATTCCAAAAGCAATGGAAAATCATCAAAATATTAAAATTATCCGTTGAAAAATATTACAAAACGTAAAAAAGATATTTATTCTTCGCAATGTATACGAGTAGTACGATATAACATTATTACCAACTTGATATTTCACGTGGGGTTTTTCTTTGTCAATCGAATGCAAAGATTAATTTACGTATATACTTCAGCTTTCAGAGAAAATGTGAACTTTATTAATCTTTTTGCTTAATACGTCAATTACATTTCATATCAACTGTTAAGTTAGATATCTGAAAACGTTTTTCATTTTTGATATCGAAGTTGTGAAAGTAAAGTCTCATTTATTTAACTTTTTTCATAATGAACGATTTATCTGTTAATGAGATAAGATTCAGTAACACTTACAATTTATCAAAGTTGGTAATTTAAAAAAAATCCTATTAAAATTTAGTTTGTGTCGAGTTAGGAAACAATATTAATATACCGATGACTTTTTAAATAATATTTCTTAAAAAATAATAATAAAAAAATAATTTCGTGCATACGTATAAAATTTGTTCAAACAAATTCTATTAAGACCTTTTAAATTCGGATTTATTTTATAACTATTTTACATATAAAATAGATATAATATATTAAATTAACATTTTCATATATTTAATTTACTATTATGTCGTGAGTTTATACATTAGTCGTGGATTATTTTTATAATTGTATATTTTGCAAAATTTGTCTACTTCAGGCTTTGACGCCAATTCATTTAATCCATTTAGGTAAATTCTAGGGCATTTCCTTTCTTTGTCTGAATAGTACTCCTACCTATTCCTGATGTGATCTGTATAATGTTATATAAATCACATTAATGTATGTAGTTATTTATTTCTAATATATATAAACAAATATTACATATAACATTATTATACTTATAATGTTAAATATTTTATATTCTTCACAAAAAAAATTATTCATTTACTATACCACAAAAAGAAATATAATTAATTTACCAATAACTACCATAAGAAATTAAGGAAAAGTTCTAGTACCGTCGATTACAATTTTACATAATGCTGATTTAGTCTCTTGGAAGACCACTGTAGGTTTGAGTTACAGAAACTATTAAATTTTACTTTTCAGCTAACTTATAAAATGATTGTACAACCAACTGATCCTGGCCTGATGAGCCAATCAATCGTTAATCTATGATATCTGCCATACATTTTACTACTGCTCTCCTACAAAATTCATTTTACGTAAAATATTTTTAGCCTCAATTAAAATAAAAAAGTGTAATGAAGGGAATAGGGTATTGGCTAAGGAATGATTAGTACTTATAAGTACGGTAATTATAGAATGATGATGAATTATTTTACAAAATAATAAACAATATTGTGGAATTAATACCAGTAGAATTCGTGTTATTAGATAATGAAAGTTTTACATCACCTAGGTGTTTTAGTCTCTAATCTGAGAGTTACAATTTTGTAGTAAAACGCCAAATAAACTCTTTAACTATCTTACCATTTATTAATTATGTAGAAATTGCATAACTCATTTTGGCGTAGAACTGTACTAATATAAATGTATTTTTTATAACTTAAAAGAACATTTAGTATTAAAAAAAATTGTAATAATCATAAGAAAATATATAAAGTAAATCGAACGTATAATTACTCACTCTAAAATGTAAATTCAATCGAAATGAACTACACCAAGCTAATTCATGAGTTTTCAAGACAAATGTTATTTGCAAAACATTAAAGTGCTGCAGAGATTCATTTTTAAATTCCTTATTTTTGAAGTAAACAAATTATTTCAGCAGGAAATATTACGTAGCCTGCTTAGAATATACATTAAATTAGAAATTCGAGATGTTTGAACTTAATAACCAAAAAATGTATATTCAAAATATTTTTAATAGATAATAAAAAAAAAAATTATAAAATATTGGTTTTAATAACATTTATAACTTTTTTCTATTATTATGAAGCAACAAAATAAATATAAAATCGGATTTATGGTATTATAAAATGTAATGGAAGCTAAAATTACGACGGTTAGATCTTACAGGATTGTTATACCGGTCAGGATTATAATAGTTTCAACCGATACTGTTTTTTTCATAAAAATGAATGTACTTAACATAGGTATATTTTCAATCTAAAACATGTAAATAAAACCCCACTACATTTCTCCTTTTGCAAGGCTGGTGCTGATTTTCGCAAGTATTAACGGTTCAAAATATCTGCTCCAAGTTTATGAACATAAACTACGAAAAACTAGTGTAAGCGTTATAATTTAAATAGGGTATTGTGCTACATTTTACTTACATATTTTTTATGAATTTTTTCCCATGCTTTTTTATGTATTTGTTACTCGTTAATAACATAATTACGACTAATTTATAATTTAATATTTTATTTACAGAAGTTAAAATCATTTTAAAACCAAAAGATCGGTCTCATCCTGTTGGAAATACTGAAGATAATGAAGTTCCAAGAATACCAGATCATCTTTTAAATTCAGGTATTTTTATATCTTTTATAAATTGATTAAATAAATTTAAATTAAGTTTAGATTGTTTGTCCCTTATTTACTGCAATGAAAGTGGTGCAATGGAAATTTTCTGTTCTAAGGTATCATAGATTAGATTTTGATACCTATTTAGTAGTATGGTTAAAGCTACCTACATGTTTTATCATTTCAAGTTTGCCTTAAACTACAGGTTTTAGCATCTCTTATACTTTCAGTATTAGGAAAGTAGTCTTTGAATTACAGAAAAAGTATTTTCTTGAAAATGACAAGACTTTTTTTTTGCTGCTGTACTTTATTTGCAATCGTTTCCTACATACGTCGAAGTCAGAAATAAATGTATTGACAGATAATAAAATGAATGAATCTATCCAGAGATACAGAGATCCTTGTAAAATATCGAAACCAATAGTTTACATTACCTCTCTCTTTTACATCGTAAGTATTTACCTATTTACCCAACAACCGTAATAATAAAACATATAAAAAATCATATATCAGAAATAAACAGAAATAATCGATTACAACAGTAAAAAAATTAGTGAAGGAGTTCAACCAACAACACAGGTAAAAGTATTAAACTTAACACAAACATTAGACAGTAGAACGATGTATAATTTAATAATTTCTGACGAGAATACGACTGACCACATCACAATATATAGTTCTCAGTACATTGGTAATGGTCGAATCGGTGGTAGTATTTTCACTCGAAGTAAATAAATAAAAGCGATATTAAAATATGACAATTTAAATCTAAAGTAACTCACTGGATTATTATCTTAGATTAGTCATATTATAAGATAATATTATCTGGATTAGATATCATCTAAGCAGCAGTTTTACCGTCATTAAAAGCAAAATGCATCCATTACTCAGTATAACATAAGGTCAACCCACGTCGCCTTTTTAGACCTCTAATTTCTACTTTTTTTTTTCTCTCAGCTCCCCTGGGCTGGACCGACTTGTTGGTGTTACGCCACCCAGGGGAGTGTCTTTATACTCAAACAGGCCTTCCCGCCTACCAGCTATATACTGGCATGGCAGGTCGGCCTACCGGTAGCTCTTTTTGAGAGTAATCTTTTATTTTATATGCCCCTTTCAGACACCACGCCATACCTGGAGTGTTGTGACGTGGTGTCGAGGTCTTTTCTCTATACCTTGTGTTTTATTATTCTATTATTCCCTAAACTATATCCCCAGGAGTCCCCAGCGGCTCATTGGAACCGACATACCTCGGCATGCCGGCCCTCCCCGCTGAGGCTGCCCTCCCTTCCCTAACCTAAATCAAAAACCCAGTCTCCTTTCGTCGATGTTTTTCTGCGATAAGATCTGTCTGGTGTAACACGCTATTTTCTTCCAGTTGGATTCCCGACTAGTCATAAAAGGTACTATAGCTTCGGGAGTCATCCCGTCGATCGCCATGTCAAATCTGAGGGCGGCCCATCTTTCACATATGAAGAAAGTATGTTCTGCATCGTCGATCTCTTCGCAATACATGCAGATTGCCTCTGTTCTCCTTCCTACTTTATTTAAGTAATTTCTAATTTCTACTCTGTTGTCCAACATGTTCACCGCTAGGTGGTTCAGATGTTCATTTAGTATAGATATGACTTTCGGACTTATACGTTGTATTTCCTCGGGAATGTACGGAATCGTTTGATAGTCATGAATCTCATTGTTTCTTATAAACCATTAAGATCCTGAGCGCATTGTATTGGAACCTCTGGGTGATGTCTACGTTACTGTTAGGAGTTGTTCTCCATAACTATACGCTCCATATATGTTTCATGAATACGTTATATGGTGAAGAAGTTTGATAGAGATAAAGGAGATTTTTTGACCAGCAACCAGCACATTCGCTTCAATTTAGTGGTCTAATTGCTGTCTCTTCTGTTTTGTGTGATTTTTTCATGTTAAATGACAATTCAGATGCAATCCCAAATACCGAACATGGATCGTATGTGGGATATAAACATTGCCCTAGTGGACATGTGGACAATAAACCTCTCTTAATTAACCCACCTGGTTGGTCTAGTGGTGAACTCGTCATCCCAAATCAGCTGATTTTGAAATCGAGAGTCTAAGGTTCAAATCGTACTAAAGACAGTTGTTTTTATACGGATTTGATTACTAGATCGTGGATACCGGTGTTTTTTGGTGGTTGGAGTTCAATTAACCTCAAATCTCTGGAATGGTCAACCTGAAACCTGAAATGAAGACTACACTTCATTTGCATTCATACATATCATCCTCATTCATCCTCTGAAGTAGATTCATCCTCTGAACCACCTTATGGTGGTTCTGGAGGCTAAACAGAAAAAGATAAGAAAAAAATATTTCTTTTCATTGTAAATGTTATATGACTTGATTTATCCGGATTTTCATTTATCTTCCATCTACATAATCATATTGGTAAAATACAATGCAGATTGTAGTTTACCCGAGGTTACATACGCGTTTTCGTCAACCACGAAGACAGCCAGCCATATCATCCGCAAACTATCCGATTATTATGTACCTTGGAGTTTAGATCAGGTATAAAATTAGACTTAAACTTAAAAAATAAAATATTGAACTCTAATTTCCGGCTCTCTGCAGGTAAGGATATTTTTTCCATGTTTTAAAATGCAAATTATCAATTTGTATGTTTTGCATTATTATTGTTATTATTATTTATTTATTTATCTTTATACATTAATTTGCGAAATCTAAGATAGATGATGGATGATTTATCAATATAAATTTGGCGAAACCAATTCTGTAAGTAATGTTAATTACTTAACTTGAAAAAGTGAAATATTTTCATAAATTATTGTAAATATTAGGTGAAAAATTTTGTTTTCAGATTTTCCCTATTAAATATGTAAGAATGTTATTATTTAATTAATTTTTTTTTCATTTTGAGAAGAATAATCTTACTTTCATTGAAAAGAATAATTTAATTTTTCATAACTGATTAAAAGGATGCTTTCTTCATTACTCATTCATAAATTTCATTTAATCCATTTATTTTTAATTAAGTAGTTCCAACAAGAATTATAAAATTGTGATAAAATGGTAGCTAGTAGTTTTATGAAGTGTAGACCTCACTAATTTTTGAATGAATTATTTCAAATTGAGCTCTGTAACGAAATCAATTTAAGAAAAAGACAAGGTATAAAATGAAATTGTTTGTAATTGATTGTGAAAGGTTAAGAAATCGCTAAAATTTATCTTACTCTATTATATCACTGACTAATACTGCAATTACCGTTTAAATAAACAGCGGATTTCATAGACTGATGGCTGTTGGAGAGACAAACTAAATAACCATTATTATTTTACACAATGTGTAATTTATGTATGAATACAGAAGAGATAACTTTGAGAAAAAACTTAGGATAATTTAGCGGGATAAAGTTGTTGAAAAACAAAAAGTATTGAATACACTATTGAGAAAAGCAAGATGTCCCGCAAAATTAAATGATTAAACGTGTAGTAACGTCATAACCCCAAAAGCATAGGGCTTTTATGTTCAATATCTACATAAATTCTTTAAATATGGCAAAGGTTTTGATATAATATACAATATCAAGTAAATCTCTTTGGATGAACTAAAGTTTCGGTGCAAAATAGAACTGAGAACGGGCCACGTGCTTTTAATTGTGATCTTGAAAATATAGACAAGACAACTTTGTTTTTTATTTTGTTAAAAACACAAAATTATCTTCTATTTATGTTTACTGCGTATCCATATTTTAGATTTGTTAAAAAGCATGTTTTTAATTGTTTTTTAAATTTATTTATTTTACTTGTTTTTCTCTGTACTAAACGTATTTTGTGTTAACTATAACTTAAGGAGGAGGTAATTGAAGATGATGAGGTGACAACTATTGGTCATTGTCAAACATCGTCTAAAAGCGTGAACCCTTCATAGCCTCGAAAAGGGATCGAAGAAAGCATTCCTGTCGCAGACGTGTTAGAAAACATATTGTGCTTGATATGGGTGATTTCTTCGATTGATGATGCCCTCACCACAAATTCGCAAATAGTTTCTGTATCACGGCATACGGTACCAATTTTATGTTACACGAAGGTAGAACATTCTCCCGTTGCTACCACGTATTTGCCATTATTTAATCATTATAATGAACTTCTCATTGAGAATGGTAACATAGATGTCTCTAAAAATAATGTCATTAAGCCCCGACCGATAGTCCAAACGGAATTACCTGTGTGATATATGAATTAATTGAAACGGTGGTTAAAAAGTGTGACTACAGTGTAAGATTATTCAGCCTTAAACAATTACGTGTTATCTCCGTTTTAAAAACGGATTACTGTCTTGGTGCGTTAGCAAAACCTGTTTGGTCATATCTTTACTAGGTAGGACAAAGGAGTCTTCCTGGGTGTACTAAGGAATTTACATTTTTCCATACTGATCAACCTTATTAAAGGAGACTTTGAGGAACACAATCAGGCATGTAACATTAGCACCAGGCATCTGATCATAAAGCTACCCTTGTCGACGGTTTTGTCAACCTTGAGTCCAGGGATAACAAAGAAGAGGTCTTTAGTCTAAAATTATCGCCAACTGAGGGGGTAATAATCTAAACGCCGAGAAAATTTTCTGATTTAATCCAGTGAATGCGCTGTCAGCTGTACGGCCACACGAAAAACATCTGCATACGGCCTTACAGATGCGTTAAATTTGCTGAAGGCCAAAGGACTGCAGATTGTCCTAAAGATAGAAACATTCCGGCCATTTGTGCGCGCTGCCAATCAGACTATCCTACTAACTACAGGAGATGCAGAGTTTATAAGGAAATCATGGCCAGAAAGCAGAGGCTTATGGTACAACCGCCAATCTGGAGACTGGCACTCCAATCGGAACTCAGGACAAATAAATTGCTTCCTTTGATTTGAATAGTAGTAATTTCCTATCATTAGGTAGGAGAACGACTAGCAATACGGACGCTTATTCCAATGTGCTGAATACAGTGTAATTCACGAATATATGGATCTGCTACGTCAAGGAAGTAATACATCGTTTCAGTTTGAAATATGAGCTTTGGCTAAATGGTTATTTAGCCGAAATAGAAACAGTTAACCTGCTTAGGTTAACTATTTCCCCTTAAATCTTGTGAGTAATAGTGAGGATGTTAAAAAACTTCAGTGGCTACACTTTCTTGACCTAAGTAATTACACCCGCTGAATGTTGTGCATTCTTTTCAATTTTTTTTGTTCCCTTTTTCTCTGTTTTGTTTTTACATTCATCTTTAACTTTTTTTTTTTTTTTTTGGTTTATTTTTTTTCTTTCCTCGGTATTTCATCACTGCAATTTTTGTGAATTTATTATTTTCATTGTTTTCTACTACACCCCTCAAAATTCTTCAAAAATAGATTATGCAATCTGTGATTTGTAATTACAATTGTGATCACAAATATGTAATTTTTGAAGAATCTCTAGAATTATCATTTCTATGATCGCGCATAATTCTAGACGTTTAATATAATATGATATTGTATATAACGTAACATTGTTTTACATATTGTTTATATGCAAAATATTGTTTTTACATAAGTTTTGGAAATGAAATACGTATTAATTTACAGGTAAATAAACATTTACTTCGCTTCAAGAAAGATGACATTTGTTAACTATTTTTTTGAAATGATATATTAAAAGCAAGTACACATTTTAATTGGCAAACGTAGTTTACTCAAACAAAATATGAAAACATAATACTAGGAGGATCGTTTAATAATTAAAGAGACAAATTGAAAATAACGGAAGAAGTATTTAGTGGAATACACTGAAACTGTATAATTTTAAAGTTAGGAATGATATTATAGAAATTATCATCTGCTTGAAAAATATCCTCATGATTATAAGCTCATTTGTCTGTTTAGAATAGTCGGTGGAACTTAAAACGTGTTATCTTCGAAGAATATCATGATGTGATACAATTTTTGATTTTAGTTGTAAAATCGCCCGAAATTCATTTACAAATATTAAAAACATATAGTAAAAAGTTTAAGTCAAGCAGAAAAAATACTTTTGATTTTCATTAAAAAAACCGGTAAAAATTTCCACTTTGACCCTTTGCAAAGTATCATTAATTATATTATAATTCTTAAGAATAGACGCATACAATGTTGGGAAATTACTGAAGTTCATAGTGCAATAATCGGTAGTGTCTATTCCATTATCCAAGATGAGGTGAATTACCGCAAAATATGTTCAAGGTGGGTTCCGGAACAGTCGACACTAAATTGCAGATAACTGAATGTATGCAGATAATTGAATTCATATTTTTATTGAACTTAAACAATAATTTTTAGTGAAAGGTAATATTTTTTTTTTAGAACGAATCATAACTTCTGATTAAACTTGGATTCATCATTTTAAGGTCATATATAAACGTTATCGTATGGAATGGAAACATCCGATTTTGTTCATCAGGAAAAAATTCATTACTTACGTATCAGCCAGCAAACTGATTGTAACGGTGTTTTCAGGTTCTAAAGCCCCAATGGATTGTGATTACTCGAAAGAACAACGCAAAGTCAACAGCAAGTATTACGTTGAAATGCTAAAAGTGAATTGGTATTTTCATTTTATTTTCGGTTAACTGAAGATAAACGTCCTCAGTAAGGAGAAAACATCCTAATTCTCGCAGAAAAAACATAAATATTTTGCATGATAACACCTAGTCACATACGACTAAAAAGCAACAGGAAGCTTATTCTAAAGTAGGGATTGGAGGTGTTACCATATATGCATTACAGTCCCGATGTTGGACCATACAATTTTTTTTTGGCCGTCAAAACATTTACGTGGCACCAAGTTCGGCAATAATGAACAGGTCAAGAATGGTTGGCACTGAGGAGAACAGTTCTTTGCTACTAGTCCACTACTACTCACAAAAAATGGGACAAGTGTATAAATTTAGTTGTGGATTATTTGAAAAGTTGCGTTAGTTTCATTTTCGCTAAATGAATAATAATGTTTCTAAAATTGTCTTTAATAATTAATAAATGACCCTTTTGATTAGAGCTAAAAAACTCATAACAATTATAACATTAACACATATAAACTTTTATATGCAATTAAATAATTTAATTATAATCTTACGTCTGTGAATTATTGAAAATTCCTTACTACAATGAATAAATTCTTGATAAAATACCTGGAAGAAAAAAATACTATCTTGTTTAATAGTCATACCGTCGAAAAACGATGTAAAATCTAATGGAAATAGAAATTAAAGGTCTACACTTTTACTTATTTTAACTTGATATTGTTTTATTCTCTTTGATGTTACAAACCGTGACTTTCCAAAATACCAATAATTCGCCAAAAAAAAGGTATTTTGTGTTTTTCTTTTAAATAAAATTAACTCTAAATTGAAGAAACAATAGGAAAATATCATCTACCACTCAGGTTATTGTATAGATGCCATTTTCTATTAATTTCACTTTGGTGAGTGGACGGAGTATAGTTAAAAAATGTATGTTTATTCCAATAAAAGGGTTATATTATTTTTTTTTTACTCACTGACACATATTTTTTAATATTTGTTAATTATTTAATTATTTAATAAAATAGTACATCACTGGATTACTGCTTTCAACAGAATAATGATATCTGTTATATCTACAGTTCACTATGTTGATCAGGATAAAATTTACTGTTAGGGTTTAAATTTACTTTTGTAATCACCTTCAAGACAGTTAAATGCAATGTTTCCTGCTATAAGAAGTGCCAAATTTACCTCTATCTTTCCCTAATAAGTACAGAATCTTTGTTTGTTATTTTTGATCTCTGAATCGCTGTGAAGTTTTCGTCAGTTATTTTCATTCCACGTATTTTATTACTCAACTTTCTGGTTACGATTCTTAACATACATTAAATTATCCACATTCTAACTGTTATTGTGTATACGTAACAAAATTTACGTGCTTCTTAGTCTATATAATACTTCTTTTATTATTTTTTTTGCTTCTTAATATCATTTATATCTTTTTCATTTAGGAATGCGATACATATGAATCAATTAACGTACCACTAGTCAGAATCGCTATTTATAAGAGTAACGATTTACTCTCTACAGTCAATCATTGTTTGTTTAGTTATCGATTATAAATGCTATATTTCAATTGATATATAACTTTTTAGTTCAACCAAAAGTTAGTATAATATTTTTTTACCTAAAGAAACCAGAAAAGATATTTTTCTAAAGCAGTTTGACAATGGTCTTTAAATAATGCTAGTTTTATGTAATAGTTGAAAAAAAAATTATTTTTTTGTTAAATGAAAAATGAGTGAGAAAAAAAGAAAAACGAAAACGAATTTGATTTAAATAAATTGTTTTCTTCTGACACCTTAAAATATATTTGTAAAAATGTGTTCCACAGTGCTTTTAAACGCTTTAAAATTAAAACATTTATTTAAAAAAAAGGTATATTTCAAACAGAAACTGATAAGTAAATAAGATAAAAAAAGCTAAACAGGAAAAAACATACTTAAATGTATAATGTTTACGTAATCATTCACTTTTGACAGGAAAGTTATATCAGAGGATGCATCAGTGTAGAAAGTTTCTAGACCTCACAACTTCAATCTTGATTTACTAAAAACAATACAATTTATATATGTGTTGGTATAAGAATATAATTCGTTTCACATACTTGGATACGTCAACTTGATATATGTTAATATGCTTTTCTATCCGTCTATTTAAAAAAAATGGAAAGCGTAATAATCTTTTCATTACCGCACTACTCACTCATAACATACTTTCTTTATCATACATTCTTAATACTTTTCTTGCCCATGTACGCGTAGACACACATTGAATTAAAATGAAATAAAATCATTTCAAAATAACGTACTAAAAGAATTTAATTTTCAATAGTTTTACACTAAATCCTCGCAATTTATAATTTTTACATAGAATAACGTAAATAACTTGAGCAAATTTTTTTATTATTTGAAAATTAATTATATTAGAACAATTCTCTTTTTTTAATTTGATTTTTTTTCAATTACGAGATACAATCTGGTAATCATTTATGTATATACCCGTATATTCAGTGGTACCTTTTGATTTTCCTCAATCTAATATTTATTCGGAAATTATGTTATGTAATTCTATTTAGAGACCTTGTAACTTGAAATTAGAATAAACAATTACTACCCTTACAGATATTAGTGTTAAATTATTCAGTTTTTACCTGGATCCAACTAAAAAAATTTTACAATTATGTAAGTATATTATAGAGACAGACGAGTATATATTTACTTTAGAGAATGTTTAACTTATAACGTCTTGCTCTGCTCTACAGTTCTTCGAAGGTAAATTTTCAAGATATTATTGTTTTCAATAGCTATTATTGTAAATAGCAATTGGCTAGTAAAAATTTTGTTGAAAACCTCCAATTTTGGCAAGGACAATGAGAAAATTAGTTCGTAGAATATCAAGAATAGGGCGTCAGTATTATCAAATATTAAACTTCTCACTTACAAAATACTGCAAATGTTTCATCCGTTGGAATTTCGGAGCACTGATATAAATATAATGTTCTTCAGTGGAAATACCGGTATAAATTTTATTTAGCTTGTTTTCTATAAGCGTTGATGAATAACAATTTTCAGAAAAGTACATTTCTTTGTCGTTTAAAAAAAAACTGTATAAGAATCGTTTACAAAATACTAATAAAATATACAGTGACAAATACTACATTCCAGGTAATGCAAATTAAAGAGGTGTGATTGCACTCATTAATATGTTGGACAGACAGAACTTTCATTCACAAAAATATATAATACGTGACGCGATAATAGAATTGTGAAATCATTTCGTAAAAAGAGCTCTACTCCCATATTCAAATATGTTGACAACTTTTATAAATTTTGCAATAGAAAATATTACATACTGCACATGAAAATTAAGAATTCAATCCGCTTGACCAAAAAAAGAAACTCATGAAAAAATAAATTTTATTAAATCAATAGACAGGACACTGATAAATATAGTTTGATATAGGAGTTCCTTAACTTATTAAAACGGGACAATAATTAATTGAAAAGTTTTGGTTTGTACAAAACCGTTTACTGCCACTTACTATTTAATTTAATAAATTAAATTTATTAAAATATAACATATATAAATGGAAAAATTTGTGGATCTGTCTGTTTGCAACAGCATCACCTCTCAGGTGATGCTGAGCCCATTGGTTCTCAACCAACGGCCCATTGGTTCTCAACCAATGGGCCGTTGTTTTTAAAATTTTTAGGACACATTGCTGTTATACCAGGAAACGTTTTAAGCCATAGGTCGATACCCTAATTCTCTTGGGGATTAAGATAAGAATCCTTTTTATAATAATTGTATCAAACATGGCCCGTTGGTATGATTATGTAATTAATAATTAAAGAACCCACTTACCAACAGTTCTGTTTATATATGCGTTCAAGTGATTTCAGAATAAAATTCAATCATCGGGAACTAAAACGTTTTTATTTTTATTATGTTATAATCTTACTAAAACTCCTTTGTCATGTAAATTTGTTTATGCAATGTAGTATAATATGACAGTGGTCGTCATGGTTTAAAATTATGTCGGCTTAACGTCCTGTCAATATGAGTGTCTCCAACGTTATGGTAAAATGTTATGGGAACGGTATGGTCAACTCACTCTATAGTTATTATTTAGTGCTTGCTTATATAGGATATCATTATCAAATCTTGTTTGTTCGTTTATTAATTTATCATTGTTAAAATATATATGATACATTTCTAAATCATTGGTAATGTGTATGTTTGAAAAATTGTGTATGTCAATAAAATTTTCAAAAGCTAAAATTACATAAAGTAGATACACCAATGAGACCTTTAATAAATTGCATCAATTCTACCATTTATTTATTAAGTAAAATAATATAAAAAAGTATTAAAAACATATAAAATTTGGTTATAAATATATTTTAAAAATGTGTTTGAATTAATTGTTATAATTAATAAAATAAATATAACAACACAAAAAAACTATTAATTTTGGACATAAAGGATATCATCGATACTGAAAAATCCATAAATATAATTAAAAATCATTAACAGATTTAAAAATAGATAATAATACAATACATGAAACAATAACCTTATTAAATTTATGCGCCAAATATAATTATTTTGAATTTAATAATAAGTAGTATATACAAGATAAAGGTCTCATCATGGGTTATCCACCTTCAAAAATATTGACAAATATATTTATAAATGACCTATAAAGCAATAATTTACACAGCATTATTAAAAAATATCAAATTTTATTGTATAAAAGATACGTTGATGATATTTTAATTATTTATAACCGACAATGCAACATGATAAAAATAAAGTATTAAATGAAATGAATTCGTTAAATAATAATATTGAGTTTACCAAAACTCAGGAAAATAATAATGGTATAGATTTTTCCGATATAAAAATTACAAAAATAAATTAAATACTGACATTTTTAGGAAGCCTACCCAGCAAAATACGATAATACATTATGAATCTTTTCATGATTTTAACCAAAAAATGGCCACTTCTAACACCTTGATATATAGAGCCATATTGAAAATATCTAAAATATGATTTTATAAAATTAAGAAACGAAATAAATAATACCAACTACATCGCCGTAAATAACGGTCATAATAAAAATTATAGGAATTTCAATAAAATATTTTAATTATTTGGTTTAAAAACTGCATATGCAACAAATAATAAAACGTAATAATAATATAGATCCATCCAAAAAAAAACAAAAAAAAAACGGTAATAACATTCATTTAGGTGGACAGGGTGTGTATAGTTTAAAATGTGCAGATTGCGAATTAATATACACTGGCGAGACCAATCGGTCATTCACTGCTAGAATACGAGAACATATGTATTGTGTAAAAGATGATCAAATAGAAAAATCTAATTTCGCCAAACGAAGCGGTTGTTATAAATAAAAACCATAACTACAACTCTGAAACTTTTATTGAAATACTCAATTTTTCAAATAATATACACATTACCAATGATTTAGAAAAGTACCATATATATTTTAACAATGATAAATTAATAAACAAACAAACAAGATTTGATAATGATATACTATACAAGCAAGTACTAAATAATAACTATAGAGTGAGTTGACCATACAGTTCTCATTACATTTTGCCGTAACGGTGGAGACATTAATAACGACAGGACGTTAAGTCGACAAATTTTAAACTATGATGACCACTGTCGTATTATATTATGAAACATAAAAAATTTACATGACAAAGGAGTTTTAGTTTTAGTAAGATTATAACATAATAAAAATAACAAAAAAAAAAACAAAAATTAGTTCCTGATGATGGCATTTTATTCTAAAAGCGCTTGAATGCGTATATAAAAGAATTGTTGGTAAGTCGGTTTTTGAATTATTGATTATTAATCCTTTTACTTCATTATATTTGTGTCAGCATGACAAAAGCATGTAATAAAATAAAGAAAAATAGCTATTTTTTCTTTAATGAATGTATATGTAATATATTTAATATTCTCACAACCGCAAAGAGTAACAAACTCTTCAGGGGACCAGAAGGCTGAGCGCCATGGCTAGACGGTTGGGCGAGCAAAGTGAATCATGACCGTCTCGTATACATATATAATACAATGGAGGTGACAATGGTGACAAACAAACATTTGGACCCCCGCTGTATTACTTATGAATGTGAGAATATTAAATATTTTACAGAAAACCATTAAAAGAACTAGTAATTTTAATTTATTATATATCTGTTGTCATGTTGACAGAAATATAATAAAGTAAGAGGATTAGATTTGGTTTATTTAATAAATATGTTTAATATCTTAATCTCTAAGGAAGCTAAGGGCTCGATCTATTACTAAACCCTTCCCTGAGATAATACCAATGTGTACTGAAAATTTAAAATCAATCTGTTGGTTGGTTCTCTCGTTAATGCTGTTGCAAAAAAACTTTCGCATTATGCCATACATTTACATATCATCACACAGAGCATTGTTTCCGAACAGTAAAGCACTCGTTAAACGGCATTACATGAACAAAACATTTAATAACATGACGTGTTTTCTTCATTTATGAAAAATATATTTCAGAAATTAAAGTGAATGAAAGTTGTGTTTTCTTAAATGTAAATAACGACTTTTACAGAAGTCTTTTTCGACGAATTTGTTTTAATTTATTACTTTGCAATATACTGAACGGAAAAATCATTCAGTTTATGTAAAATCCAGTATTATTATAACATATACATTTTTTTTTTTTAAATTATATTTAAATTTTAAAAAAAGGAATTCCAATATGTTTGATTAGATTTAAGTTTGTTTTTTGAAAGGAATCCTTTATTTTCATTTTAATCCTCCTAGACATACGCAACGCTTTTAATAGCATACCAAGAGCATTTATAATGAACGAGGTAAGAAGAAGGAATATAAATTCTTATTTGATGGCCATGATAAGTAGTTTTTTACGTGACAGAGAACTGGTAACAGAGACAACAGCTGGAGGAGTCCGGTTCTAGATGCATAGAGGGGTGCCACAGGATCCGTCTTGAGCCCTCTGCTCTTGAATATCGCATTTGATGGTATACTGAGGATAGTAGTACCGGGAAATGTGTCCCTAATTGCATGTGCGGATGACCTGGCAGTATTGGTGTCAGGTCAATCAGAAGAAGAAGTTGAGTCTGATGCAAATACAGTGGCTAGATGGATAAGCTCCTGGCTTAGGATAAGGGGATTAGAATTGGCTTCCCAGATGACAAAACTTGTTGCGGTGGCAGGCCGCAGGAGAATACCCAAATAGATAAAAGCGTTGTTGGAGTACGTATTGAGATGATGCCCCACATAAAATATCTGGAAGTATGGATTGCGCAGTCAGCACTGTTCAATAAACATTTGGAAGAAATTTCAGCGAAGGCGAAACGAACCATTAATTCACTGAGGCGCCTTATATCGCCCAAATGGTGACCGAGGGCTGCAAAGCGTAAGCTTCTGATGGCAGCCGCTATGGCTATAATTTATGTTATACCGATGTGGTGCAGTGCTTTAGACAAGAAAAGGAATGTGAAGCGATTGACCTCACTGCAAAGGAGAACCAAATTAATGGTAACGACAGCATAGAGAACGGAGTCGACAGCAGCGGCGAGTGTGATGGCAGGAGTGCCTCCCATTCATCTTATAACCTAAAACAGGAAAATAATGTACGACGGTATGATAAGAGAAGACGCTAAAACCCTCCTATGGCAAGAAAGGCAGGGGGCTTGGGATGAGTCACACATTGAAACATGGACACGAAGAATGATACCGCGACTAGACCATGGCTGGGAAGAAGTCATGGTGATGTGAGTTATTATGTGGCACAGCTTCTCTCCGGCCATGGAGAATTTGATGAACGTTTACACGGATTTGGGAAGCGAGAAATGCCCAACTGTGTATACTGTGGCCTGGTAGATTCATCTTACCATACGTTTTATGAATGGGACAGATGGATCGGATGTAAAGAGAGAGCAGGTCTTGGATGGATAACTGTAAGCTATTTGATACAAGGGGTGGTAGAATGGAATGCTATAGACGGTCTGGCCACGGAAATTCTACGGAGAAAAGAAATAGAGTTTCTTGACTAGAGCAAGGAACAGCAAGTATAAAACAAAGGAAGAGAAAGACCGAGATCCGGCTACCAGGTTGAATCTGGGAACGGCATAGCTGGACTTGATTTCCCTCCCTGGTGGCTTGAGGAAGACAAGAGGCAAGACCGAGTCCCGGTTACTGTGGCGGGTCTCTGGAACGGCATAGCCGGACCCGGTTATCGCCCTCAGTGAATTGAAGCAGGCAAGTGAAGCGAATAAAAGATCCGCCCCATTGTGTTGAGTATTGTTGTAATGCCAATCTAACCCAGGGGAGCAGGAGAAAAAAAATAATAGTATAAAGCAAAAATAATTTAATCAATTTTGGTAGAATTACATTTCTAATTGTTTTTTTTTTTTAGAGCAAAACTACTTTTATCTGCATCTTTACCACCTATACGTATTTTTGTAAATTGTTAAAAACATGAAACACTTTCGGATATTGGACTATTCATTCACTTTAGAAAATTAATGGTTAATGAGAATGAGTATTAAAAAAAATAGTTGGTATGCTGACTGGTTAATTAGTTGGAAAATGAAATTTTGCTCCAAAAATCATTCACAAAAACAGTTCGTAAAGTCTAAACCTAAATTTGCTTTTAATATTATTAAATAATCATCAACAGTAGGTAATACTGTAAAATATTAGAAAAAGTAGAATATTCTAAACGGTTTTTGAAAAAAACTTTTAAAAAACAAGATTTTCTTAAATATATTTTAAGAAAGTTTACTTAAAAATTTAAAACTAGATGACTACTTCTTGTGTAAAATTTTCATCAGTTTTCACCAAAGAAAAATTCTAAATATATATAGATATATATATATATATGATATAATAATATTATTTTCCCGGCGATTATAGCTACAATAGCTATATTAAAAGGGGTAAAGTATGGTGATCATTTCAAAAATCGGATATCAGGTTTTTTGTTTAGATCTTTATTATTTAGGTTCAACTAGTTGACAAAAAAAAAGTATGTACGTATATATATATGCATACGAATATGTATGTATGTATGTCGGATTGCTTTAGGCATTATACGTATATCACGATTGACCAAACCGGTATTCCTCAAATCTGAATCAAATAGTTCTATAAATCGATCATTGTTTATATTAACTCTTTTCTAAAACTTATTAAGGGGTGGAGAGATATCGCGAATAAAATTACCTTCCGAGGTGAAGTTTACCTTCCGTTAGTGAATATTTGTTTAATCAGTGAAATGCCTTAATTTAATCTTGGTTTTTATTTCATTAGAATATAAGAGGTAAATTAAAATTAATAGAAAAAAAAATAGTATATACCTGGAGTTGTATATTGCACTTTTGACCTTGATACAGCGCAAAATTGTGAGAACTAAAACTAAAGGGAACACTTAATCTTTCAGTGACACTCTCTCTACTTAAATGACTCGAAAAGTTTATTTCTTTAACCTAATTAACTTCCAATATATATATATATATATATATATATATATATGTATATATATATATATATAAAATACTTCATGTTATATATATAGAAAATTAAAGTAAAAAATATTATATATATATGTGTGTGTGTAAAATATTTCGTTGTTATATATATGTATATAGAAAATTCATTTAAAATCGTTAATTTAATATGATTAATAACAAGAATAGGTAGATTTTTTTAACTTAAGAAAGTTCACTCACATTTATTTCCTTTCATAAGGTCAATGGATTTTCCTACAGAGGTATATGTTAGTCTATGAATTGTATAGCTACAACCTAACATGTTCTTTCATTTCCTTAAACAGAGAAAAGTTTTCTTTGAGGTAGTGCGTGGTTGGGTCTCCTCTTTATTTTCTTTTCTATACTCTTGTATATTTGAACGTATGTGTATATATATATATATATATATATATATATACTTACATACGCAAGAATGAATTGAGATTTACTTAGTACTGATGAATGAGTAGAGTTTGAGCATTGATTTCCGTACATGTTTATTTTATTTTATTCACTTTTGGTTATTTATTTACTCTTCAACCCATGCTTTCATCAATTCAAACATTTTAATGCTATTTATAGGATTGAATTTTCTATCAAAAGAACTAAGAGTGTATAGTGTCGGTTTGTTTCATCGAGAGTGGCTTTTCACATTTCATGGAGTTAATGTCTGATCTGGGATGTATTCAGAGAGAGGTGAATGCGACCTCGTAGAGTGCAACTGTATGTCGCACACTACTATCGTGAGAAATGATGCGTAAACTCCACCCAAATCCCTATCACTATTCAAACACACAGACACATTATATATATATTTATATATGTATATACTTTGTTGTGTAAAATATATATTTGAATACTTATATATACATTCAACTCTCTCATACCCGTTAATAAGCTTGCATTAAAAATAAAAACTTCCATATCTTTCTTGCACAATTTCTTATTCTGTTTTCCTGTACACATATATTACCTCCCTAAAAAAAAAAGTATTATTTATATAATAAATTACTAATGGATGAGGCAACTTCATTGCAAGTATTTTTTTAAATTAATGATTATATGCAAAACAAATAAATAAATAAAAAGGCCCACTTTTTTATTTATTTACATCTTTATTTTCTCATAAGAAACTTTTAGATAACTGCAGCAATAATTATTCCAGTAGTAGTGATTAGTAAATTATTGTATCATTAGTACTGTTAGTCTTGTTGAAGAGCTGCTACAATGACTGTTATTATTTAATAACGAAGTAACGTAGATGATATTTTAAACAATTTTGACGATTTTTTTATAGTGTCTATGTAGATAAGAATACTTAAAATATTAGAAAAGTATTTTTTCTGTTTCTGTAAATTTTATTAAAAATAATAAATTGAAGACATAGTACGAGTACTTTTTTTTTACCTCCGGAACCGTCGTTAGGTATCGCTTCAGAGGATGAGATCAATGATTTGTAGCGTGTGTGAAAATGCCATGCCTGACCAGGATTCGAACACGGGAATCCCGGATGAAAGGCCGAACGCTACCACTCGCGTCACGGAGTTCAGCAAATATTACGAATACTTCTAGTAGTTTACATTGTAACCTATGTTAATTTGACTCTTTGCTTCAGCTTTGCTTCAGCTGACTATTTATACTGTGTAGAAAAATCGATTTTTGTGTGATGTATGCATGCATGCATATTTGTTTATGCAAATTTGTTGATCAAATAGACTTCCATGGATCCTCGATCTTCTAAGAGATTTGTTCGGCTCGATCAACACTCATTGTATAAAAAATCATTTAGTTATCGTCATTAATCCGTTTTCCCTTCCTTGTTATTTTCTTTCGGGTAATCTTCAATGAATTTTGTTACATGACCATTTCTTTCTTTTTAAACTTTAATTTCGTTCGTTAAAAGCGTTTGATAAAATTACACCAGTCACCACCTACTGTTAATTTGTTTTTTTTTTTTAATTCCTTGTACGAAGTAAAGGAAGTATTGTGATGACGAAAAAATCCATTTTGGCCATCCCTGAATCAATCTTGATTGTTTCGGCGTGACATCTGTACGTACGAAAGTACGTATCTTTCTAAGTCAAAAACGATTAGGCGTAGAATGCTGAAATTTTTAATTTGGACTGTTGAAACGTCTAGTTGTGCACCTTCCCATTTGATGTACAAGAAGTGTTCAAAAAAACCCAAAATCAAAAAAAAAATTGGAATTTGGAGTTAAACTTAACTGCAGTAATCAGCCCTCATTGAGAACTTTTCAACGATGTGTCAAAAGTGGTGTTTCAGTTGGGTCCAGAGTTATAGCCAAATAAAATTTTTATTTATGAAATACTAGAATCGTGCATGAGGAAGGCACATGAGTTCGAATCCGACTTCAATTCCTTTTTTTTAACTTTTATATTTTCAGTTCAAATATATTGATTTATTAATAATTATTAATCTTTGATTTAAAAAAAAAAATGTGCATATGTAATTTAATAGGCGTACAAGGAAGTTATGTGGTGTCCACATCAGATTTTTTTATATTAATAAAACTTTTTATTAATTTTATATATATAAAAGAAGCATATAGATTTAAAATAACTTAAAAATATTAATTGTTTTTGTATCAGGACATGTTTATTGGTTAAAAGATATAAATAAATAACTAAATTATTTGCTTGATTTCTAATTATGGGGGTGAGAATGCTGTATTTGGGGAAAGATGGAAAAGTGTGAGAAAGTTTTGAATGGGAATATGGATAAAAGTGGGAAAAGAAAGGCTTACCATGTTGTAAGGATACTAAAATGATTGTGCATAAATATACTTGTATAAAAACCATAAAAAATATTTTACACATATCAACAAGGAGATAACAAATGTTTGAATAACTATAGAAGAAATATTAAGAAATGCATAGGAAAGGTATATGTATTAATAAATATTCTAAGGTATAACAATAATATTTCTGATAGCAGAAATAATATTAATATAGAAGAGAATTAAACAGAAAAGAAAATAAAGAAATGGGATCTAGAAAATATTTTTGTTTTGTCTTCAGTTATTTGACTGGCTTCATGTAGCTCTCCAAGATTCTCTATGTAGTTCCAGTCGTTTCATTTCAGTATACCCCCTGCATCCTACATCCCTAACAATTTGTTTTACATATTCCAAATGTTGCTTGCCTGCACAATTTTTCCCATCTACCTGTTCCTCCAATATCAAAGCAAATATCCAAAACTTTAAGATGTGGCTTATAAGTCTGTCTTCTTTTAGCTATATTTTTACAAATGCTTCTTTCTTCATCACATTGTTGCAACACATCTTCATTTGTCACTTTATCCATCCACCTGATTTTTAACATTTTCCTATAGCACCACATTTCAGAAGCTTCTAATCTTTCTTTCTTCGATACTCTGATTGTCCAAGTTTTACTTCCATATAAAGCAACGCTCCGAACATATATTTTCCAAAAATGTTTTCATGTTGTTTAAATTCATTTTTCATGTAAGAAAATTATATTTCTGACTAAAACCTCATTTTGTCTGTTCTATTCACCATTTTATATCGCTTCTGCTTCTTCCATCTTTAGTAATTCTACTTCCCATATAACAAAATTCTTCTACCTCCATAGGCTTTTCTCACCCTCACCCTATTTTATATTCAGTGGTCCATCTACATTAATTCTACTACATTTCATAACTTTCGATATGTTCTTTATTTTCAAATGGTAGTTCTTGCATAGGACTTCATTCATGCCATTCTTTGTTTCTTTTAAATCTTTTTTACTTTCAGAATTAGTATATCATTAGCAAATCGTAGCATCTTTATCTATTCACCTCACACTGTTACTCTGGATCCAAACTGTTTTTTAACATCATTAACAACATGTATGTTGGTTTGTTTTTCTTTAATCTTCCTTCTACTATTAATCTGAGCGCTAAAGTTGTTTCCCTTATCCCTGTACTTTTCCTGACACTTATTGGCCTTCTCCTAACACTTCTTCTACTCTCCTCTGAATTTTTCTCACAGAATTCTAGTTGAAACTTTTGATGCATGAGTAGCTAAGCTAATAGTTCTGTATCTTCATATTTATCTGCTCCTGCTTTCATTGGTATTGAAAGCAGGCAGGCATTGGTATTGTATTGTGTCAATAACACACTTTTTAAAGTCTGACGGAACTTCTTTTTCATTAATATTGTTACACCAGATTGTATAATCAATGTATCGCTTCCTTACCTGCACTAAGCAGTAATTCTGCAGGTATCCCATCTCTCCCAGGAGCCTTTCTCACATTCAAATCATTTAATGTATATTAAATTCAGATCTCAGTATTGTATCTCCCATTTTCATCCTCTTTGATTTCCTCTACTTCCTCTATGACACTTGTTTTAATTCATTTCCTGTATATAACTCTTCAATATATTCCACCCACCGATCAACCTTGTCTTTCATATTATAAATCAGTTTACCACATGAAAACTTTTATTTTACACATAACTAGATTTTAACTTATATACCACAAAATTTTTCCTTCACTTTCCTGTAAGCTTTGTCTATTTTACCAATGATCACTTCTCTTTCCACTTCTACATACTTTTCTTTAATCCACTCTTCTCTCACTAATTTTCACTTCCGGTTTATGGTAGTTTTTAATTGTCAATAGTTCTGTTTACCTTTTTCATTACTAGCAGCATTCTATAGTTTCTACGTTTATACATCAGCTACAATAAATCATTTGATATCCAAGGATTTTTTCTACCAGTGCTCTTTGTTCTGCCTAAGTTTGCGTCTGCTGATTTAAAAATCTCCTTTTTAACATTCTCTCATCCTTCTTCTACATTTTCTACCATATACCTTTTACTTAAACCTCTTGCAATCCCCTCCTCAAAAATCTTCTTTACATCCTCTTCCTTAAGCTGCTCTAAATTCCATCGATTCATGTGACGCCTTTTCTTTAGGTTTTTAAATGCCAATTTACATTTCATTATCGCTAAATTATGGTCGCTATCAATATCTGCTCCTAGATATGTTTTGCAGTCAAGTTGATTTTTAAATCTTTGCTTAACTGTGATATAATCTATCTGATACCTAGCAGAAAATATGAAATTCTTAATTATTTTTGCATTATTGTAATATAAGTTAATTTTGGTTGAATCCGAAATATACCAGAAAATAAATATTTATGCCGTTAGTTATTCAGTGGCAAAATTTACAATTGATTCATAAATTTGAATGATTTGATGCTTAAAGAAGTCATGTTACAAGAGATCAAAGAAACGTGCAACGTAGTTTACAATAGTGGCAAATGGCCTGAATTATTTTTTTAAATAATCATGATTCAAAAAAAAATTATTGAGATTACTTGAAAATTAGTTTAATTTTGAATTTAGCAAACAGCCTTCTGTGAATTCTGAACTAAATATTGAAATTAAAAATGAATAACGGGTAAAAAAATGAATATGGATGTAGGAATAAAGGTGGAACACTATAGAGATAACAAAAGACTTATAAGAAGTATATACATTGCTTATAAGAAGTATACAGAATATGACCGAAAAGAACATGCAGTAGAAAATGGTTTCAAAAAAATGCTGCTCTTATAGAATGGCTTGAATTAGTTGCATTAGATGCAGTTGCTGAATATTACCAATAGAGTTTAATGTATACATTGAAGATTGATAAAAATAGTGTTACAGAAGATGAAGAAATCAGCCTAGGACTAAGAATAAAAACACTAGCATATGCAATATTTTTTTTTTTCAGGATATGAAACACAGGATATTCAACAAATGATTTTATAACTTGAAAATATTATGAAGAGGGTATGGATTGAAAATGAATAATACAAAACAAAACAATCAGGATTAGAGATAAACAGTAACATCGATTATGAAAGTATTTAAAGAATGAAACAGTGATAAGATAAAGTTAAATTTGAGGAAGGATTTTCTGAAGTGTACTTCAATGTGCATGACAAAGACGACAATAGATAAAAGAGAAAAAATATGGCAATAAATTGAAACAAGGGCATTGAGAATGTTAGGAAAAATTAGCTAAAAAGACAATTTTAGGAATATAAAAGTAGTAAGGAGTGTGAAAAAGAATGTTAATCGTTAATCTTAATACAAAAATTAACTGATCAGAACATAATACAGTATATGTGAAGGATTGATTAAAACAGTTTAAAAGAAGCAGCAGGAAAGATAAAAAAATTGTGGATTATATAGATAAAGGAAACTATCAGTACCTGGAAATAAGCGCAGTTGAACTTTACCCTCTTTCGTAAAAAGGGGAGAATAGAGATAACATGATGAAATAGACTTGCCTCAGAACATAAACCCATACGATAATAAAATTCAATACATATATTATTTGAAAGCAGCCAGTAAACATATACTTTAATAAACATAATAACTGGTATCATTACTTTCAAGCCTTGTTTCTTAAAAATAAATCACCAATATTCATGGCAGAGCGGTAGTGTCCCGGCCTTTCATCCAGAGGTCCTGAGTTCGAAATTATGGTCAGGCATGGCATATTTCATTCGCTACATATTTTCATTTTCACATTCTCAGGTATAAACTTTTGTGGGAAATTAATTCATCAGTCAGAAAATAAAAAAATAAATTTACTAAATTATCATTTCCAAAGATGCCTTTTAGTTTCAATCAATTATCTGGATTGTCCTTTGCAAGGAGGAATCCGGATAGTTGAAAAATTAAAAAAAAACATTTTCATACGTACTGTACTATTATCCTAATGTTTAATGGGTATCACACTTATTGAAACGATTAAAATAAAAAAAAGTATAAGAATGTATTTCATCAGACTTAAAAAGATACTCAGAACATATGTACAATTTAATAAACCGCACACTGTAAATAAGTTACAAAAAATCCAATGAGTAAAAATTTTGGAAATAAAAAATCACAATTTATAAAAATGATGTGAAAAAAATTAAATTTTACTACCTTACTCTTGAAAAATTTGATTTAAAAAATGTGCAAGAAAAACGTACTGAAGAAAAATTGAGTTAAGTTACTGTGTTTCTTACAAAAAATGTTACTTCTAAACAATAACAAAAAAATATCTGAAAAATTTCATAACTTTTAATAAAATAAGACTTGGTGACAGTGATCAAATCATATCTTTAAAAACACCGTTTCTTATTTAAAAAAAAAAAAACTTTTAATTTATGCTTGCTTTAATGTTTTAATCGTTTATGAGCCGCAAGATCACGTAATAATTTTGAACAAAGAATCTGTTAGAATCGCATTCTTTTGTCGCTCCAACCAATCCATAGCGATAGACAAATATTTATGGTTTTGTCGTGTGACAGCACTTCATTGCATCATTGCGTCATAGTTCATGGCTGACCAAACAATCATATCATTATTTAACTTTTTAGTTTGGTCGACCTAAGACTGTACAAAACTACACTTCACTCACATTCATACATATAATCATCATTCACCTTCTGATGTAATACCTTTCGATGGTTCCGGAGGCTAAACAGAAAAATAAGAAGTTAACTTTTTAATTCATTTCTAATAGTTATACATTTACGTATATTTTTCATTATAAAATTTGCAAAAAAAGTAATTTATTAAAAATCTAGTTAAAAACAGGATTGTAAAGATATATTTTCTGTTAGAAAATCGGCATCCAGCTTCATAGGAAAAATTGCTATGCATTATCGATTGTTTGAATTTTAATAATATTTAGAAAAAAAATTATGAAATTTCCTTAACTTCTTAAATAAGTCTCTCATCGACTCAAATTTTTGTAGAAACTCTCCATCATCCTTTTGGTAATTTCTGGTTCATCCTGAACGAGGTCATATATAAGAAAGTATCATTCACGAAACCTAATAAAACATCTATGTAATCATCGTGAATATGGTGTTGAAAATTATTAAAAAAATACAATTAAAGAATGAAAATTCATAAACTTTATTTAAATAATTTTATTTTCTGTCATTATCAGTCCATTTGATGCTATTCCCAACTTCTTTCTATTTTGGGATACATTTTTTCTCATCAACATTTATATTCCATTCTATATCCTCAACTATTTTTTTTACACATTTCTATCTTTACCTTCCTCTATAGTTTTTAACATCAAAACATCTCACTCTGTTACTAAATTTTGATATCTTTTAACACGTGCAAACAAAATTATTTCAGGTGTTTTACAAGATTCTGCTGTAAGTTTCTTCTCCCTTCTAGATATCTACAAGTATTAGTTTAAAATTTTATCTACCCATCTAGTTTTCAACATCTTATATGATAAATTTCAAAGTTTCTATTGTTTTCATTTTTTTCTTTTCTATTATCCATATTTTCCTACTAAAAATGCTATATAGACTACAAAAATGTTTTAAGGTTACCGTTTTAATTCTTAAATTTATGTTGATAATATCGGACGTTATTTTTACGTAAAATTTCATCTTTTGTATCATATCATACTGCTTTTTACATATCAGAAACATTAATTCTGTGTTATCCTACATTCTATTACAATTCGTTATCATGGTTCTGTATTTATGTTTTTCAAAATAAATTTTCTCAAACAAAAAATCTATAGGCAAGCTTGAATTCCCTTAAAAATGCACAATTCATAAATTCGTAATTAGAATTAATTTAAAAAATGAATTTTTGTAAGTAAAGTTGCATCGGAGAATTGTATTAATAAAAAAATGTAAATTAAAATGTGTAATTAAAAATTATAATCTGGAATTATGTAACTGACCGTATACGTTAGTTGTATATGAGAATAGCAGTGCATAATCACTATTTTATATATCGCATGTCATGTTCAATTTACATACTGAAGTAATCTAATCCATTCTTAATTACTAATTTGGAACAGTTTCCAAATTAGTTTTAAAATTTCATATATATTTTTCACAGTCTAGCTACTTATTATTATATTTATTTTCTCGGTCCTAGTGATATACTGTATGCTGATATGGCAGCTATAGCTATTACTAAATAAGTATATAGCAATACTTATATATAATGCCTAGTAATACTAAGTAATGTTTGTAGATCGGTCACAAAAATCTAAGAAAAATTGTCTTTTTTCAAGTCTTGAGCCTTGAGGAGACATTATAAAATAAAAAAATAAAAGTTTTAATTAAATAGTAAATAATCTGTGAAAAAGGTTTCTACTCCATCGCTCTTAAATCAAAACAAATCAATTTTTGTCAGGCGGACGTCTTTGCGTAAATAAGTATGTATGTTGGCTTGTATTTGGTCTTATAAGTCTGGATCCGTTGACCGATTTTCTTGAAACTTTAAATAGGTTCTAGCTTCGGGGGTAAAGAATGTAATCAAAATTTTTCAAATATTTGAAAAAAGGGGTCAGGGTGTTTTGACCAAAATAATATTTTTAATTTCTAGGGGATTAAGGAAAAAATCTTTCTTAAAGAGGTTGAAGGTCTTTTTTTTATATCAAGATTACAAATTACTTAAAATCTTTATTTAATATTCATCCTCCTCCCAAAATAATTACTTCATATATATATTATTTTTTTTAGATATACCTTGATTCAGAAAACAGTTAACGGGGATTTTCACTTATATTTTCTTCATCTAGGTCTTCAAACAACTATACAACTCTGGTAAAAATATTTCTTTATAACTAAATAGGAATTAGCTTCTTATAGATTAGTTTTACCCAAATGCTTCCCCTTGAGTGAAAATTATTTTCCCTTGCTGCGCAAAGTGTTCTTTACAGCTCCTGGATACAAAATTAAATTACTACATTAAGCTACTCGTATTTAGACAAACAACATGAAAATTAAAATTTTGATAACGGCAATAAAAACTAATTAAAATCAATAATTAAAACCAAAAAACCAAATTTTGCATGTACAAAATTAGATTTTTCTTTGTTTATTTATAACTGATACCTCATAGGTAAATTTGAGTAATGATATTTATGTGAAAAAAGGTCCGCGATAAAATATCTCACTAAAGCATACTTCACATTCTCACTAAAGGTTAGAGCACCTTATATATAATAAAAGCATATGCACAGGTTTTCTAAGTGAAGTGCTATACTTAACTAGAAATAAATCACAGGAAGAAAAAAAAGATATCATCAATACTACTAATATGTGGTATTAACACAATAGATATAAATATTCAACGGAAAATAGAAATAGCTGTAATTCGCAGATTAAGAAAGTGACATTCACTACAGAGTGAGAGGATCATCCTGTGTTTCCACACCTAGTTCCTTCCCCAAGTCACTCCTATTGTTGCTTCTCACACTTCCAGTAAATGGAAATATCTCTGTCACCTGATGTCATCGTCCAATAAAAGTCTTTTCCAATATATTTACTGACAGATAATTTACATGTTTGTCTAAACTCTGTTTGTACCACGAGCCAATTTTTTTGATATCTTTGTTAACAATAGATAGTCATGAATCTCTCTACCACCAACAAACCACGGTGCCTGTGTTGTTGTGCTCACCAATTTATTTTGGAATCTCTGATTCGTCTCAATATTGCTGTTGCTCGTCGGTCCGCACAACTGTATCCTGTATATCCAGATAAGTTTAAGGATAACTCTGTTGGTCAACAGTTTATTAGACAACTATAACTGGGTGTTTCTACCCAGCTATCAGTTTAGTTATGTATACTTGATGTTAAGCTTTTTCCTTTTATCTACCACATGGTCCTTCTAGATCAGGCGACGATTCAAGTGTAGGACAAAATACCGTACCCAATCCATGTGAGGATAATAGTATAATTCTTCTCGGTTCTCTTCTCTTCTTGCTTCAAGGTAGGCTACAGCCTCCAAAAAACAGCTTTTCAAACAACTTTTATAGTGTTGGTTGATGAGTTATCAGTCTGTAAGAAGTAACATCATGAGGAAGCTTACCTGGCTTTGGGATCATTACTATTATGGAGACTTTACTCTCATATGAGAAACACAATTTTTGAAGGATCCCATTTCACAGGTCCGTTATGTACCAAATGACCTTATATGGAAGCATTTCTAATATCTTATGAGTGATCAAGTCAAAGCATGTAGCCTTTTTTAATGTCTTTATTTTGTTGATTATTTCTAACTGCTACAATGTTGAAAAGGCGTAATTGGTACATACAGAGGAATAGGGCTGTCTAAAGATTCAAGTAATTCATCTTCATCAGGACTCTTATGTCCAGCTGTAAAAAGACCATGCTCAGATGAGATCAAAATAAATTGTCCTTTTGGGAGTCGATCCTAGCCTAAGACCCATTCGAATCAGTCAAGGGAAGCGATGTAGGTAGTGCCCATCGGAAGTGCTTGGCAGCTCTCCATAAAGAATGACTGTCACAATTCACGGGGGCAATAATTATCAAGGCAACCTTAAATGTTCTATTTATAATGATCTTCAGCAGTCCTTTTAATCTTCATGTTAAAGCCCATCAGGGCTAGGAACATAGGGTGGTGTGACGACCAGAGTCCTTTTAATCTATGTAGCTGGTGTAGCCGAACAGATTAAGTTCACAGACAGTCCTTTTAATCTGTGATGTGTTATCAGATTTAGAGGGTCTAAAAGATGTCCTCCAGGGGAGCTCATCTGGGCTGGAAACGGAGGATGTGTTGTGGCAAATGGTATCACTACATTAAAAATATAAGCAATATTGCTTATAATTATAGATATAAATTATAAATATAATCTAACCAAACATAAAATACTCTCTTTTCACTTGCTAACCTCGACTAATTAACTAGATTTCTGAAAACCTGATTAGCCCTAACCAGTCCAGAAGTGCAATTGGGGTTGCTTGAATTTGTTTTTTTTTTACTAAATACCAGGAGTTGGTGAAGTATTAATTAAGTTTAAACTAATACTGCAGTTCCTCTGTGAGCCCTACCATCTGATTGTTAGTCATATACACTAAATAACTTCTAAGCCGAACAAATTTACAATCACTGAAATGGATATCAGAGATCAGATTCACATCTAATGAAATAGTGACGATCAGAGTTAATAATTCTTCCATTCCACCAGCAAGTTCTGTTCTATACAGCTATCCTGGCACCTTTTGCCTCTGTTTCCTTTCTAGTAATTCTCTGTATACTGTTCAACCCTTGAAGGTGGTAGAGTGATCTGATTGACAGATTGCACAGTTAACCCAAGTACTTCTGTCCTTTCTTGAACAATTGGCAGTTCTGTGTCCTTCCGCATACTTACCTTGCGGTGTGATAACATATAGTTATTTTTGTTCAGTTTAAACATTTCCTTGTTACCCTGAGATTCAAGGTTAGAAAACCTGTTGTCATCAGGTTCATAAGTTGGGTGTTAATAGCAATGCAGACCCAATAGTGTTATTAGCCCGTCTTCTTCTGTCTCTTCCTTAATGGTATTCATTAGAACTGAATGGTGCAGTTTCCTCACTACTCAGAAAGCCTATCTCAGTGTGTTTAGAGATTACATGTAGTTGTTTAGAACCTACTAAATGTATCCAGTAATCTTTCTTGCCTAAAGTTGTTTCAAAAAGCTTATATAACAATATTATATCCGTGTTAGCATAGAGCGCTATCCGTGGAGGTTTAATAGAGCTCTTCTGGGTTACCTCATTGTTCATATCCTCCATTAAAAGATTATTTAAATGATTTGATGTTGGCAGTCCATCATATGTAGCTTTGGGATATTGAGGTACCCGTTGTTCCGAAGTATTGGAATTGTTTGCTACGGAAGCCGATCCGGCTGCCAGTCTATGATATCGATTTTAGTCACTGTCTGAGGCATCAGCAAGACTAGACATAATGCGGTCTCTAATTAACTTTCTACGAGATGATCTCCTGAGATCCCTGTCTAAACACCCAGCGGTCCACGTTTCCTAGTTGTTACAAGGTCCAGAAGATTTTGTCCCATCGTCGCTCTGACCAACTAACTGACCAATGATAACTATTTACTAGTCTATATTCCGGCTAATACATCAATTAAGAATAAAATAAAAATGCAAATGCAAATATCCTTTCCTTACACCTCTGTCAAACTATCAAAATTGGTGCACAAGCTTCTATTTCTTAGAAAAAAAAAAGTTAAACGAGCTATAAAAATACACTTCTAGTTCGAAATAACATCTGTTAAAGTGTTGAAAAGATATTTTTCAAAATTGTGTTGCAGCATACGAACACTAAAATGTTGGTTATTTCTTTATTTTTTTTTTAACATCTTGGCTTGCAAAATAAAATTTAAAAGTTGTAAATATTACCAAACAAGTAATTTATATTTGATAAAAAAAAATCAATAACATTAACATTTATTACGATACATGGTTTTTTTTTAATATGTCGATGAAGAAATAAGTGAAACTGGATAAGTGAATATTTTTAGTTGATATTTCGTAAAACTTTCGAATGTTTTTTTTTTCTTTCTCCCGGCTATTGAAGTTTACATTTTTGATTTTCTGCATTTTCATTAACCATTTTTCGTTAATATTTTATATGAATATATATTACATTTTTTGAGTCATCCCAAATTTCCTTTTCCGGTTTTTCCAAAACCGGACAGCTCTGTACTGTCATAAAGCTCATAGCAAAAAATCCACAACGTTTGGTTTGGCTTTGAACTTTGTGAAATGTTTTCATATTCCTACCGAACAATTTTGATAAAAATTTGAAATCCGTTTTTTTATGACGGAATTGATTCAAACTGCTCTTAAAATTATTAAAATTTATTTTGAAATCATTCAATCTATTTTCTTATAATTAATAATTTCTATAAATTATTCTTTATAATTATTTTTCCTTTAAGCAATCAATTGAAAATACGATTTGGACATTTTTAGAGGAGACTGTTTTTTAATTAAAAGGATACTGGATAAAATAAGTTTCTTTGGACACAGAAAGTTTTACAAAAATGAATTCCATAACTTAACTGGCGTAGCCGGGACGTTTAATAAATATTCTATGTTCATATCTACGAACAACATTTTTGAAATATTTAGTATTTTTTAAAGTTAATTATTAAACGAACATTTAATTTAAACAAATATGATTTTATTAAAATTAAATGTAAGTATTTTCTAAACTGAACAATCAAGATTATATTTCTTTCACTGAATATAGAAATAAGATAATTGAGATGAAGAAGATATATATATATATATATGTATGTATATATAGGTATTTAAATTATGTTCTAATAGTGACGGTTTACAGTGAGGTAGTTTAGTTACGTACAAAAGAGAGTAAAGCATGAAAAAAAGTAATGCTGTTGACAAAAGATGGTACGGGAAATTGACTGGTTAAATGGTGAGAAGGGAGTAAAATGTTGGCGTCTTAGCAAACAAGATGATACATTTATACACCAAAACACATCAACGCTCTATAGTGAGGGTGTTGTAGAGGGAGTTTGAAGGAAAAAGCTAGCTAGCATCTAACACATAAGAAGATAGCCAAGTGGGTCATTTCTTTATAGAGTTGTTTTTCTTATAATTTTTCTCAATCCAATAGCTAACAGCAGTAGAATTATGTTCTCTTAATAATGATTTGGAAAATTCTTTATATCTTTTTCAAATTCTAAGCTCTTCTATTATAATTATTTTAAATTAAATTTGTGCTAAATTATAATTTTAAATTACATTTTAAATAGAATTATATTTTTAAGGGGATAAAGATGTTTTTTTTTTAAAAAGAATCAAGAAGTTACTTAAATATATGTTGGTTACAAACATGTAAAAAGATAAATTAAATTAATTAAAACAATTATAAAGTTATTAAAATTTGACGATTGTTAACGAATTACTATAAAAAACAATATTTAAAAATGTTGGCGTGTTAAGAAATTTCTAATTAATGAATATGTTCATTAAGTCTTCTAAATACATCACCATTTTATTCTCCTAGTTCGTATAACATAAAACAGTGGAAAAATATTGTTAAAATTTAAACAATAAACTCACTAACTACACTCTGGAATTTGTTTTTATAGAATTTTTGAGGTTCAATGTAATCCTTAACTACTTAAGTATTGGTTGAAATTCTGTATACACGAACGTATATTGACTTTCAAACATCATTTGATTAGGTATTGTATTTTATATTGGAGGAAACTAATTTTATAAAGGTAAACATAAAAGCCCTTTAGGTTTGAGATATGGTTCACTTTACCAGTTCTTGATCAAATCTAATTCTGAGTAAAGCTGATAATAATCTATGACAATAATTTTTACATTGAAACAAGAAACAAAATGAGAACAATAAGCCATGTAGGAAATTGGAGAATGATATTAACTTTAGTAATGAACGTTAATGTGAATCAAGAATGAGTTAAATTAGCAAAATATTTATGATTTTTGTAGTTCTTTTATTGACTAAAAAAATTAAATTGTTTTCAATTTGACTATTTTATAATTATACAGTTTTTAAATTATTTTATAGCCCTACTTTTAATCAAAAACAGACACATTTCAATGATTATTTTATAGTTTATAAAAGGAGTTCCTCTAATGGTCCTATTGTGAATTTTTTCTAAAAAACTTAAACTGAAGATTTAAAAAATAAAAAAATAGTCTAAATAAACTATTTGAAGATATTTACAATAATCTATCCTTGTTACTCAACAGTATTGCTTTACTATTACTTTGATATGTTTTTATTCTCATATTATTTTAATATTATAGGAATTTTTACGCAAACATTTTAGGAAGATGGATGTAAACTTAGGGTAAACAAATCAATTCTTTCACGCTAGATAGCGTTAGCTTACGCTTCGTAGCAGTAATTTTTACGCTGCTTCACACATTCCTTTTCATACGGGGCATATTTCTGGCGTTAGTATGTTTTGGTGACTGCTTTATATCCTCCGTATTATTTAAAGGTATAATGGTATATATAAAATTAAAATAAAACAAAATTAATAAATTGCACAAAAAACTTTGGAAAAAAATATTACAACCATTTCAAAAATCAATTCACTAAAAATATTCAACTTTTTGTGTCGGTGGTAAATTAAGTGTCAGTAATTTGTTTTAATTGGTTCTTTGTAAATTTTTTCAGGTTTAATTTAGTTTTTAAGGCAGTCTTTTTATACTTTTAAAAGTTAATTTTAAGTAAATAAATAAATATATAGTTGTTGTGGTTTGGATTAAAAAAGGATTATTTTGAATATAAAAAAAAAAAAGTAAAATTTATCATATTCCATCAGAAGTTTCACTGTTCTGTCGCACTTTTTCATTTCTTTCTATTCTGGGCCATTCTTTCCGTCTCTTAATATATTCTGCTTCCGTTACTACCAGCGCTACACGAATCAGATTTTTGTCTTTAATTACAGCTTTTCCCCCTCTACACATTCGTCAAAAACCAAACTTATTTACTAAACTGGTTTATTTTAATACAGGTACCTAAAGCCGTAAACGTTTTTCCAAATTTTCTTTTGTAAAATCTATTCATTTATAGTGAATTAATCAACATATTTTTTAAATAGAAAATTTCTACTTTTTTTTTTTGGTTGTCCTTTTGTCCAAGTTACACGCCCATAAAACACTATATTTTCATTTCCCAATGTATTTTTGTTACCAGCATATTTTCAATATCTATACAAAAGATGATTGCGCAGTCGAGTTTTTCTCAATAATTTTTTTTTTAACATCGGTCGCCAAAACGACTGCGACCATAAGTAAACTTGTAGGGCTAAGAATAACGTGTCAGGAGACCATCCAAAGATAGCCCACCTCAAATACAATATTAATAAAATGCATCACTTTTCATGATACAAACGAAGGAATTAATTAATAAAAACAAAAATAATTCATAATAAAGGTAACAGATAACAAATAATGAAGCCATATAAAGGAGATAATAATAAAGATATTAATAGTAACGAAACATAAAAATCATCCAAGTAAAGTCAAAAAAATAATATCACATAAAGAAAGATAAAAAAAGTATAGATTCTAACTTTTACACGCATTTCAATACTAGTTCGTAGATAACGGTGTTCTTTGGTGGTTGGGTTTCAATTTAACACACATCTCAGGAGTGGTCGAACTGAGACTGTACAAGACTACATTTCATTTACACTCATACATATTATCCTCATTCATCCTCTAAATTATTATCTGAAAGGTAATTACCGGAGGCTAAACAGGAAAATGAAAAGAAAGAAAAGTATAGATTCTAAAGGTTTAAACAATATTTAAAATAAGAACCAAAGTGTAATCACGCATTCCAGTGATCATCCGTGTTTTCAATGATTAGCGAGGTCCACATGTAGCCTCTTCAATCGTTTTACTTCCTCATCATTGTCAAGTTATCAGAAGCAGACGAATCACAAGCTTATCTACCCTTATTGGTTCTGCGTATAACCTCACCAACACACGGCACCCAAGATAACCGTGCAATTCATCGTTTCTAGCGAGCTATTGAGCCCCTGTAAGATACCATTCTGAGAAACTCGTTTTGAAACCGCTGAATGAATTCAACGTTAATATTAATAGTCTGTTTTTAATATATTCATTTAATTAGTTCACGTTTTATAATTATAATATAGAAATAACAAAATCTCCTAATTCTGATATATGTTAATATTAACATACATGTCTATTTTTCTCTTTTATGAAAAATTTATTTTGTGCTTTACTTGTATAAATGTTTTTGTAATTTATTTTACCTCCCATAAAAATACATACCAATCATTTGTTCCTTCCAAATTGTTCCTAGTTTGTCAACATAAAAATCTTATCATAGAATATTAGATTGTATTACTGTTATACTTCAATAAAATGTTTCGTTTAATTCGTTTTTTTACTTGATTATTATTATTATTTTCTACTTGAGTCAGATAGTATACATTTTTTTACCTGTTATTGCTGCTTTATGTAATTTTGATTGACTCGAAGTAAGCTATAAGTGCAAAAAAAAAACGTTAATTTTATCGGTAACAAAATACTAAAAATCTCCTTTCAGTAATCTAATTAATTGAATTTCTATTTGTTTTACAGTGTGTTTCAAATTTTTATGTAAATTTATTACGTTGAATCGTAACGCTGTAAAACTTTGCGGTATAAAGTTAAAATAGTTTTTTTATTTCTATATCCAATGAATATCTTATACAAGAAACCTTAGTTAAAGTTTAAAAAAATGTTTACAAGAATTGTATACGAAGAATAAATATCTTCTCTAAAATCCATTTGAGATTGTAACAGATCTGATAGGTCGTTTTTTTTTACTCATTTACCTTTTCATATTTTTTTCATTTTTCCGATTTATTCATATATTTCTCAACTTTCATCAAAAAACATTAACTTTTCCAACTGTTCATATTTTACATATCTAGAAGGAACAAAAGTTAGCTCTATGAATTCAGAAACAACTATCTTTCTTTAAAACTTGTGATGATGGATCAATGTTTGTTGTATGTCATGCATTTTTTGATTTATTTAAATTTCCAAATAATTTCTTAGTTACTTCGTATAATCTTAGATATTGTGTATTTCTACTTAATTTATCCTTATTCGTACATATATATATTTTTTATAAATTTCATTAGTTGATATTAAACATTAGAAAAAAAAAATGTATGCCCATATATTAGATAATATTAAATAACGATGCTATTCATACTTTTAATTATAATTTTTTTTTTCAGATGGAACAGCAAGAAGAAAATTAAACAAAATGAAACAAGAATTTGATAGAACATCGAATTCATCATTAAAAAGAGCTTCTTTCATTTATTTTCACCTATGGACAGTTTTATATATAATAATTTTTAGCCAGTCACTTTAATAATAATTAATTATTGATTCTAACATTAAAAAGTAAAATATTTAATAAGGTTTATAATTATTATCGTTATTAATATATTTTGTATTGTATTATTATTTTTATTAAAAAACGGAATGATATGATATAGTAACAAAATTGTGAATCTTTTGTAAAAATATAAAAACGAGACTGAGATAACATAAGTTTAATTACACTTTTTTTAAATTTAATTTTCATAATTAAATATTAATTATATTATATTTATAAATTGCTATTTTTTTTTAAACAATTGTTAGTAGAAGATAAAAATAATTACATCATCCCATTAAATTAAATTTGTTACTATGACAACTACAGATTTATTAAGAAGAATAAACGTCATACGCACCCTTCCAAATATAATTTTCACCAGGATAAAAATGTGTATAACATGTATTTTTTATAACTAGTAGGTTTACATTAAATATATTTTATCTATCGTTATTATAATTGTAATATTTTCTCTATCAAGTTTCTTGGTTTGTGTCTTTTGCTACAACTCTTCGTCTCTACAATTCCAACATTGATACACCGTCCTCAACACATCACATTTTCTCTTTATTTCAACCATCACTTTAATTTAAATTTTACTCTCCATCTACTCTGTTTTATCATTGTTTATCTTTTAATTTAGCGATTCCTTTCTGATCCTTACCAAAACCTTTAGTTTCATCCTTCTAACCCTTTCTAATAAGTTCACCTTTTCAAACCTTTATTCCTACTCCTATTAAATTACTTTTGCTCTTTCTGAATTTGTTTACTTAAATGACTTCTATTAATCTACCTTTCACCTTAAGCTTAACACATATTAACACACACCTTAACCTTGACATATTTTTTTCTGTAAGACCATTCTAATATTAATTAAGAAAACATTTTGCTAAATCATTGTAGGAGTAAGAATTAACTAAAGAAGGAAAATATATTTTCCTTCTTTACTTAATTATAATTAATCTCCCTTTGTTATTAGAAAAATACCTCCTCTTTTTTTTAAATTTTCATATCATTTTTATACACGTTTATAAAATTATTTCATGTACTTTTTATTAGAAATAATTTATCCACTTGGATTTTTTGTATATATACATATACATATATATATAGTAATTTATTTATTAATACAACTCTGTCTTGTATTTCTTACTATATCTGTCAATGGTTGGTGTTTAATACTGTAACGTTTACCAGCAAAGCTTCTATTACGCAAATTTTTTCTAAATTATATTTTTTTTATTTTTTAATGACATCTTTTTCTCTAAAAAAACTATCATAACTCTTGTAAAAATGTGGAAAAGTTAATAAACTTATCAGCTGAGTTTTACCGACAAATATAAAAAATCTGATTCTCTTAGTTAATCTGATATAAAATTAGAAATATGTTTCTTATTTTACATAGATTTATTTAACCTACAATCATATATCCGTTAAAAATAATTTTCTTTTTTAGCATTTCCATTTTTAATTAATTAATTTGTCTACTTTTATAATTTTTATTACCGAGGAAGAATATTATATGGTACAGCTGTACACTTTATTTTTAACGAATAAAAAAGGGTGTCATTAAACAAAAATGTGTCACACTTTTTCATACTTTTTACTTCCTTGTAAAAAGTAAAGGAAGTATTCTGAACGCGAAAAATTTCTGTTTGAGATTTCAACGGAAATATCCATTTTGACTAGTTTCGGTTTGACGTCTGTGCTTGCGTATTTATCTCGTATAACTAAAAACGTATTAGCCGTAGGATGTTGAAATTTTGGATTTAGGACTGTTGTAACATCTACTTGTGCATCTTTCATTGCAATCGACTGAACCAAATGTGTCAAAAAACCCAAAATCCCCAAAAAAAATAAATTTTGGACTTTTTCTTAACTGCAATTATAAGCCCTCATTGAGAGCTTTTCGACAATATATCATAAGTGTTACTTATTTTCATCGGTTCCAGAGTTATAGTCAAATAAAATTTTAATTAATAAAATATTTGGATGCAAGGTATTTGGATATTTGGATGTTAGGGGAAGGTTCGAATCAGATTCACCTCCTTTTTTTAAAATTTAAATATATTGATTTATTAATGGTTATTAAACCTCTCATTGTAAAAACATTTTTACGATGATTAATAATTCAATAATAACAAAAAAAGATATATGAAGAAATATCAGAAGTTTTTAACGAAATAAAATTTTATGTAATATTCATTTAAAAAAAAAAAAATGTGTAAATGTAATTTAAGGAAGTCATGTGCTGTCCACATCAGATTTTTTACTTCATATATATCTAACTTCATATGTTCCTTTTTCTGATGTTTTTTTTATGATTATTCTCCTCTCTTTACTCCTCCCAGCTTCACTTTTCCTCATTCACCCAAATACCTGTTGTAAAATCTTTTTACGAATTTATGAAACATTTATCGTAATCATTTAGCTTAGTTCCGCTTAAATTCTCCTCTTGGACATCTTTCAATACTCCAACTGCGAATATGTTCCCGAAATTACAACTCTGTAAAGTTAAGTTTTTCTTTATGATTTTTTTGGTCACATCTATTTCTGCTGTTTAAAAATTTGAATGGTATTATTGCGTTTTAGATACCATGCTTCAGATATACATTCTGAATCTCGGTTTTGCAGGTTCTTCTTTTGTTCTTATCTTAATTTCTTATTCCAAAAAATTAAAATAAAAATTCCTACAAAAATTCTGTAATTTGTTTTTTCCTTATCTCATCATAATTATTTATGTATGAGTAATATAAAAATAAGTTATTACTTACATGTATAACGAGCAATAGTTTTTAAATTATAAGTAAAGTTTCTGTAATCTTTAAAAAGAAATATAATTATTCTAAAAAGGACAAAACAACAGATAACAATTGCTTTTTTCGAAGAGTACAGTAAACACAGTATTAATTTCTAATTTATTTTAATTTTCAAGGTCATTTCAAGGTGAAAATCTTTTAACATAACAATTAATACAAACGAAGAAGTATGTTAAACATATATTAAAATAAATTTTAAATGAGAGTATTTTTTCCGATTCATAGAACGATTTTTTTTAGCAGATACTAGTCGATCAGCTGTAGAAAGAAAGAAAATATGTTAGCAAATGTTTCACATCCCAGGTAAAGTAGACAATATCAGCCAAGTATGTTACAAAGTTTTAATAAGGTAATACGAAATTTATTTTTAATATAACATTTTTGGAATTAAAATAATTATTTAGCAAAAAATGTGCTGGTACATCCACTTCATAAAAAGGACGATAAGACAGATTTGAATAACCATAGAGGGATTTTCCTTTTGTCAGTACCATACAAATTTCTAAGCAAAGTACTATTAAATAAAATTCAACCAATTGAAAATGAATTAGGAGAGTATAACATTTTAGAGTAACAAGTTTTTAGTCTTAAAAGAATTTTGCATTACCATAAAGTTAAAAACCAAAATTTAGTATCAACTTTTGTTGAATTTAAAACAGCTTATTATAAATTTCATAGAAAATTACTTTTACAAGTTCTTCAAGAATTTAAATAGATAAAGAATCTGTAAATATTATTAAAGAAACGTTAATAAAATATATTTTTTTAAATTAAAATTTCTAGGAATAGTTTCTGATCCATTTTAACTTAAAACTGGTGTACGACAGGGAGATCGTGTCTCCCCAGTATTATTTAATTGTGCTTTGGAAAAGGTTATATGAGGATGGATTAAGAAGGTTAAATATCTATGATTCTATAAAATTTGGTACTAAAACTAAATCTCTGTCGACCAACCATCTCACTTTTGCGGATAATTTAGTAATCTTTGCAAACATCTCAAAAGAAGGAAAACTAAACTAACAGAATAAGAAAAATGCGTATCTAAAATAGAATTACTAATATCATTTAAAAACGGAATGGATTTCCAACACGAAAAAGCTCAATCGGTGTAATTAAATATCTCCTAATAAAAAACATGAACATTTTTTAATTTACATGTTTTTTAACTTGTAAAAAATATAACTATATATTATAATCGTATCTATAAACTTAGAAAAGAGGAAGCTTTACAAAAACTGGGAGAGAATTGATTATCTTTTGAGAAAAAAAAATTAAAATTTTACGGATATCTGTATAGAAAGAAAAACAGTACATTAACAAAACAAATATTTAACTTTTCTGAAAACAGGTAAACTAAAATCAAATGGTCTCAGGAGGATTTAAACTGCTTAAGATATCAAAAGAAAATGTATTGTACAGATCTCTTTTCAGAACGTTGATTTCAGAAGTTAAGTTTCCAGATGAAAAGAACATCTTAAAAAGCCTAGCATGGACAGTAGAAAGAATGACAGAGAATGTATGATTAAATATTGGAAAGACAGGAAATCGAATGCTATTCATCGTGATCTTCAGCTGATATAAAAAATGTTTTCGGGAATAAAATACATTTAAAAAATTACATAACAAACTTTCTTTATAATTTTAATTCTTTTTGTTGTTTCATGAAACTTATCTAAGGCAGGAATCAGCTGGCTCTATTCGTACCTCTAGTGCATCATTCTTTAGCTAAAAATTACCCTTTCCTATTATATTTATTTATTTATTTTTTTATCGCCACACAAGCTTTAATGAGGGATGTGGAAGTAGAATTTTGTAGCATATGAAAAATACCATGCCTGCTCGGATTTCGAACCCGAGACCTCCGAATGAAAGGTTGAAATGATACTACTCCGCCTGCCTTGGAGATCGAGTTTTGATATCAAAACAGATCTTTATTTTTTCTTCCTTTTCTTTCATTTACATTCTTCTGGAGTAAAGGAGTCCATCTCAATATAAGCCCAATCCATGAGGTTATCTTTCATCAGACATCTTTGTTCCCCCAACACCATTTTTGACATTTTTTCCTAATTTATTCTGTTAATTAATTTTATTTTTTTCATTTTTCGCTATAACCATATTTAAAACCTTTCAAAATATTTCACTTTATTCTTTTTGATGATCTATGTTTCCAAAGCGTGCACCTTCATACGTAAAATAAAGTATTTTATGTATTTTTTCATAATTGTGATGGCATTTTTCTCGTTTTTAACAATTTTTAAACGTATCTACTATGTAACATTATTTACTTCACATTATCATAGTTCAGATCGTGATCATGGAAGTAGTTAATAATAATTTTGCTGAAATAAAAATAAGTTTCAATGATGAATTAATGTATATCACGCGTAAAAATAACTTAAGTTATTTGAAAGAAATAAGTTCATATGTATATATATATATATATATATATATATATAATACATATGTACGTATATGTATATGGTCCTTATATGTAGTGAAACTATTGGTAATAAATAAATAAAGAAATCAGATTTTCGTTTAATTCTTCTATATATATATATATATATATATATATATATATATATTGATTAATTAATTGTACTAATATTTTTATGTGCATATAATTATGGAAAAAATCAGAATATAATTAATTAATCGTAAAAATTTGAAGACTAATTTTGTATCAATTAATTTATAACATCTTTATATATTTAATTTAATACTTGTTAAATTACTGACACATTTTATCATTATTATTTTTTATTTCTTTATCATATCTTAAAAATAAAATTAAATATATATAAATTGTAAAAAGGTATGTATATATACATATTAAACAATATATTATTTCATGCATATAGATAAATAAAATGTAAAAATAAAGAATTATTTATCGCAGTACAAAAGATAAGGGATAAATAAAAGTTATATAAGTAATTAAATATATACTGAACATTAAAACTGTAAAATATGTATGTACTTGTGAATGTATATTTATTTGTAAGTATGTGAACTTATTAAATTCTTGAAATTAACACATTTAGAAAAATGTAATAGAGAATAATTTTAATACAAATGTTTAAGAGTAAACGTAAAAAAGACATAATTTTTGCTTAAAATTTATTAGATCATTTTAATAATTTAATAGTTATAATTTTTTTTTGTACGGATGATACAGAATTTATAAGTTTTCTTATTAATACAGCTGTCCCCTCCAATATAGAAAAAGAAATGCAAATGTAAATGAACATATATAATTATGTCAATTTTAACATTCGATCTACAAAAAAAGTTTCGGTGGCTATTTGATGATAAAATTATTATTTACCTTGCGGTTCTTATGATTCTTACATTAAAAATATATACACCACTAGCAATATAAAATATAAATATAAAACTCTTCATATAATCTCAGTCTTTTAAATATAGTTTAATGGAATTTCAAAAATAAGTTTTCATAATTAGAGTCTGTATAAAATTATTTATTCAGTACGATAAATATATCAAAATTATTAGTGCCCATATCCATCCATGCGTATTACTTTACCCATTTAGCAGGTTAAAAGGAATGTGTCATTTTTTGTTCAAAAACTGTTTACGGTATTTGAATTTTTACTACTATCATCAAATACTAAGATATACTGGAACTAAGAAATGCAACCTTAATCTATCTTCATACGTTAAGTGGTAGTTTAAAACGAAACCCAAATTTATTGTTTGTTAGACTGTTGAGATTAACATCTTTGAATTTTGAACTTCTATTATAAAATATTTTGAAAAATATTTAAGGTTAAACGATTAAACATTAATTTGTTAAATCTTTAGGAATAATTTTAGTAAGTTATTAATGAACGTATACTATTACTATTTGGAGAGAATATTCCAAAAGAAATTTCAATATTGCGTGTCAGCTGAACTGATACGTAAAGTTTTGAAAAATCGGTTCACCCATTCTCTTCGCGTTAAGAGTAAGTCAGAAAATATCTTTTCTAATTTTGTTTTATTGTTCAGAACTCGGTACTCATTTTCAACCGTTGTTTAAGTAACCTCATAAAGATTTTTTGATAAAAATAACTTTTGTTAAATTTCGTAAACGATTTTATAAATATATGAAAATTTGAGAAATATTGAAGTATAAGTTAGTAAGGATTTTCAAATTTATAAATGTATATAGATATTATAAATTTATTTTAACAAATTTCAAAAGTAAAGTAATTTACTCTTGAGAACTGTTTTTAATATCTCCAATATTCATAATGATATGATTGATAACGAATCTTTCATTTACATAATGATTTAATTATCCAGACCTGACTTTTATTTTACTTTTACAAAATCCTATTCGGGGATTACTCCTGTCCTTATGAACTGTCATTATTACTGTTTAATAAACTACACAAATAAAGATTTAGTTTGATGGAAAGTACAAAAACACAAAATTCAAAATTTAAATTAATTTTTCTGCATGTTTAACTGAATAGTAATTTTTGAATAAATAAATTAATATATATGCCTTAATATCGACCATGATCTATTCATTGTTACTTTTAAGTAAGCCTTTAATATAGGAAATAAAAAAAAATCCTTCCAGTAACGAAAGAAAAGAAACGATATAATATTTTAATTACTGTAGGTTTGAAAATTGCAAGACTTTAAAATTTTTATTACGCGTTTACATTTTCTAATTGCAGATATAGTTAAATTATTAAAAAAAGAGGGTATCTAATAATCTAATGCAATATGTATGAAGATTTTAAAAAAATATAAGTAAAAAAAAAATATACAAAATTGAAATAAATTTATCACTTGAATATGTCGGCATTGTGTACGGAGAGTGTGTGCAGGAGATCTGTTGAAGAGATACCATTCCTAAAGTGCTCCAAACGTTTAGTAAATGAACCTTGAATGCTCACTTGCTTAAAACCATATAAATACGAGTATTAATGGATAAAATATGTTTTATTTCAAGAGCTGATTTTATATTAATTAAACAATTTTTTTTCTTTTTTAATAAATAATATATTACTTAAAACCCGATCGTTTAATTTCCTGAATTTTTTAACAAAGAGATGTTTTAACTTAATTTGATTTTTCTATTTCATATTCATAAAAAGAAATAAAATTAAACCATATGCAGCTGTCGCCTAATATGTCAAAATAATAATATTCATATATAAAATATCTGATTATTTCTGATACAGAAAATAAATTTTTCATTATAATTCAGGAAATTTTTGGGTATATATTTCAAGTTTACTTGTAAATGAAACAATAATTAAATATTTATGCCATTAATTTATCAAAATACCCTCTTAGCAACATTAATGGTGATTCACCGAAACATGCAATTAGGTTGTATGAAAAAATTACTTACCTAATACATTTTTAAAGTTTATTTCTGTTATAATGGCGTGAGAAATTTTAAAATGACCGATGGATGAATTATTTAATTAAAACATGTATATTTCTCTTAATTTTACTATGGAAAATATGATTGCTTATTCAGTTACATAAAATAAATTATCATTGAGCCTGTGGTATATATGAGCTAAATTATTAATCATGATTACATATATTTTTTTAGAATGTAAATATGTAATTTTAACTGATAGTGATATAATGAAAAAATATAAGATAATTATTAATTTTTATTAATTTAAAATTAAATTATTTAGGTATAATTATAGAGAACTGAAAATGCATTGACTTACTTAACAAAACATACTTGGGTAGTTTCATATTAATTGCATTACATTACAATATTTTAATAAATTGATTGTTAAGTAAAAAAAATAATGATAATATTAACGATATCTGTAAACTTAATTAAAGAGGGTATAATTAGGTATTATAAAATGGTTTTGTTTAGTGTAAAGAATTGTACGTAGATAAACATATAATTATGTATATTCTAAAATTATGTTATCATGTTAGGCATTAATTAAATTTTTTGTTTAATATTTATTATAATATTATTTAAAATTATTGTGTAATTGTAAATAATTAAACGGCAATAAATTCATTGTAATATATACATATATATTACTATTATTAATAAATTCGTGTATTTTTGATTTCAGATATCTAAATAAATTAAAAAAATTAGAAAAATGTAAATTAATTTACAAAAGAATTTTGTAAACCTTTGTAAAAAATTTATTAATTAACCTTTCACATATTATCCACTTAATTCTTATTACTACCATAGTTTCATCATTTATCTATAAAAATAATTGTTACACTTAATATTAAACGGATTAAGAAAAAAGAAAACAGAGAAAGATACCGATTCATGTTTACGTATAGTATAAAATTATTCTATTATATTACATAAAATTAAGATATATTTTTCACATGCAAGTATTGCATGATTTTCCTGGCTACGCCGAACAAAACTAATGCTGTAATATCGCAAAAATTGTAAAATAAAAAGACTAAAACTATTTGTACAAACAAATATCATAAAAAATTCTACGAAATTTAACAAAAAAAACCTTAAAAGTCGATATATGATCTTGTACAATTATGCCTTTGGCGTATTAAAAAGACTTAATAGTGCTCATATTCATAAAAATTAGTTAATAAATGTTAACTAAATAAATAAAAAAATTTTCAGGATTCTTTAAAATTTGGCAGCCCAAATATCAAGGAGGTTTTTTTTGTTGATTATAATGGTTAACTATGATTTTAGTATCAAATTTTCCAAATTTCGAATACAAAAGATTTGATTTTAGGGCCTTCCTTACAAATTTAAGAAAAATCTGTTTATAAAAAAGTGATACCTAGCAAAAAATAATTTAAAAGAGAATTGTTTAAAAATTTTGAAAAAATAAAGTATAACTTTAATGAAAGTAACAAAAGAAATTGCTAGTAATTTTGAGTCCAAAATACATTATGGTTGCAAATGCTACTTCAGACATAATAGCCATTCTAGTGATGGTGAAAGATTTTTTTAATAATAAAATGAAAGAATTAGATGCAAAAATATATATGTTTTAGATGTGGGAAATATTTTAAGAAACATATTTCTAAAAATATTGAATTATATAACTATATAGTTAAGCTTTACAAATTTGCTTAATTAAAGTTTCTCTAAATCTAACACCCCCCCCCCTTCAATAAAGACTTATAAACTCTGAAAAACAAATATTTTCAAAAATTCATTTTTGAACATTTTAGGTCTCCGGGGTGTATAATTAAAAAAATACCATGTAGACATTTCTTGGTAGTTTTATGTGTGAAGTATAGACTTTCAAAAACTGTTTGAAAAATATTTAAACCAAAGAAAAATAGAGAAAAATAATAAGAGACATATTAACCTTCACGGGCGATAGCGGATATACCCGCATACACAAAATTTTCGTTTAGAATGGTTTGCGAATTTATCTGCATGTGGTTCTTGATTTTAGAACTAGTTCTTTCTAGGTTCTAGTTTTTCTTTAGCGGATATATTTGCTGAAGTTGTGACATAATACTGGAACTTTTACATCAGTTAATGTTACAGTTTTAGCAGTGTTACAACGTTTTTGTCGTTAATGAAATTGTGTTCAGATTTTTTATTTTTAATCAAGTTGTTACACAAATTTTTAATAAAGTCGAAGGGTGAGGTTTTCAGGGGATTATGCAAACCATATGGGAAATGTGAACATCAGAGACCATCTTATTTTGAGTTACCAATTTTTAAGACACCCAAAGAAATGGTACTGTAAAATGTTTTTCTGGTTACTAAAATTTACTGAAATTAATTCATACATACTTTACAAACACGTACTGTACAAAATGATATTAAACCCATATCTCACAACCAGTTCAGATGCAAATTAATTGAAGAGCTGTTACAGAGAGAATTAACAAAATTCACAAAAAAGTTTAGAAAAATCCTGGAAGACCGTTACAAGACTCCTTGAAGCAATGACTGGACGGAAAACCTCATGTTATTAGAACAGGATGAAAGGAGTCGACCCGCTGTCCCGTTTGCTATAAAAATAAAAGATGCAAAAAGAATGAATATGTTTGCAACACATGTCCTGACAAGCCTTATCTATACATAGTTAAATGTTAAGAAATCTACCACATAAACAAAAAAATTTTTGAAATTGTATTATTTTCTTTTGTTATTTATAATACGTCATTAATAATTTGTAAAGTTTTTATGTTCATTTAATTTTATATCATGCTTTATTTATGTTTATTTCATTACATGAAATTTTGTAGTGTTTTGTGTTTGTGTATTTCAACAAACCATGTTTTAATTTTTTATTTTTATTATAAGAATGATAATTTTTGTCATTTTTAAGGTAATTTCATTACTAATTTTATTTGTACATTCTCTTCAACATCGTTATATTTTCGTACTGTTCGTTTATAAGTCAGTTTATAACATTACATGTAAAAAACTCAATAAATGTATAACTACAGAAAAATTGTTCTTTTTAACGAAAATAAATTATATCATTAAGTTCTAAGTTTTATTTCAAGGGCTAGTTGCTGATATATCCGCAATGATGCGGTCTCGTCTAGAACTGTAAGAGCTTATTGCGTATGTATCCTCCTACATTTTTTACGCTACAAACTCAACAAAATATTATCAACGACTTCAAAATGTCATAGTTGTTACTGATATGTACGAGTAAGGGAGGAAATACGACAAAAATTAAAAAGAGGCTATTGCACCAACTGCAAAATAATTAAGCTGCATTGCGGCCGCATAGATATTGGCTGGAATATTAAGCCTGCCCGGGAAAGGTTAAAATTTTAAGAGATTAAGGGTAGACTTTTTTCTGGTGGGGGATTATTTATGTATGTATTTTAGGTACAAAATTTGCTTTAATTATTTTTTTTTTTGTTCTTCAGAGATGGAGGAATTTCATTTACGGACAAAGTGTCGGGCTCGCTAACAGGCTAACCCTCCATCCCTGGCTGCCCGACTCTTCTGGTACCGCTCTTATAGCATTTGGTCAGGAAAGGGAGTAATGCGCGTTTAGGCGCAGGGAACGGAGTGCCAGAGGCACTCCGTTCCCTTCTCCTAGGGGACCTCTACACGCTCGGGGGACTCCCTAGTTGCTCAACTAGAGGCTTGTCCGTTCCCATCACCCTCCTGCATCTGTGCCTGAGAATACGTGACTCTTCCCACAATTTGAGGTCATCCATGATTGTCTTCGTGTAGGCTGCAATCGTCTTCCAATGTTCCTCATTTCCTATCTGCGCTGTCAAGGCTAAACCCAAAGGGTAGGTCCTGAACCCCCATGGCCCACCAGCAACTGCGTGAAGTAGTAATCCAATGAGCCATGAGGCCTCTCACGCCAGCGGCTAACATCTTTAACTAACCTAAGCGTCCATCTTCCTTTTGTACTGTCGTCCCAGCGTTCGTGCCATTCGTTGAGTATCACGTACGAGTGCCTGAGACTAATCTTTCTTTTCCATGAGGGACTGGGATCCCATCTCATATAGTCTCATCCTATATCTGATGAGAAGATCTATAGGGAGGAGTCCTGCAATAACTTCAGCCGGGTCTTTGCATAAAGTTCTGTATCCCATCGTTACATTGAGCCAGTATCTCCTGTGAAGTGCCTCTAGCACACCCCTATATGTTTTCTATCTCGTCACTCCGCGTCAAATAACAGTTGGGAATACACCACGCTGACCAGAAGCTTCCTTCTTTGGTGCTTAGGGCCATTTTTGTTCGGTAGGAAGCCAGCCACCAACTTCATTGTTCTACCAGCTTTTTCACATGTCTCCAGGTGAGCTCCAACGCGCAGCCGGGCGTCTATCAAGACGCCCAGATATTTTACCCCATTTGGGCTGCTCCTGCACTCAGTTGCTCTATACTCTTCCCCGCCACAGTTAAAGGAGGGGGTTACCCTGTTCTCGCCCATGCAGCTCCTTGCCGTATGGCCCGTCTCCATGAAATGGTGACACCGCTGCGAAAGGTCCATTGTATCCACCCTGCAGGAGACCAATCCAATTCGAACCCTGGCCTTATTCATATATGAAGTAAAGTATGACGCCGGGAGCCGGCAGGTTGTAACACCGGTCTCTCCATATCCTGAACTTACACTGACCCTGCATTCGTCGGGCAAGGCCAGTCCAGACGCCAGTGCAAGTCCTGTGTGGATCTCGGCAACCTGTATGCCGTTCTCCAGATCTCTTTTACGGAGAACGTTCCCTCATTTAATTACCGAGGAAGTAGCTTGTTTGAAGGCTCCTGTGGACTGATTTTTCTCCTTCACTTTAATTTCCATTCTGTCTCCGTTTTTTCGAATGGACAATAATTCTGTTTCTTCTGGGAATGCAACCTCAGACCCGTTTTCATCAAATCTTCGTATTTTGACTCTGACTATCGTCTCCGTCCTGTGAGTTTCTGGCAAAGGCTCTGCGTTACTGCAAGCACCGTTCCCCACCCCCGTTAACGAATATTGAAATAAATAAATATGATTAATATAAAAAAACACAGAAATATTTGAGTTAAATTTGAAAAAGTCGGTTTGGTCAGTCCTGAAATACAAGACCAAAAACAGTACGACACGCAGGAAGTAAATACGTAAGCATATACAAGTGATTTTTGGTCTAGATGAACTAGTTGGATTCTAAAACGTAAAAATTTGCAAAATCCCGATATCCCACTTTTGAAATTATCACCTTCGTTTTATCTTTAATATTACTATTCTGACTATATTCGTTGGGAAAGTAAAAATAAAATCTCTGATATTAAATATACATTATTTTATAAGAAAACAGTTACAACTCTCTAACTTTCCAGCTGCGATTATATAAAGAAATTGGTAAACTGACTATTATTTTTTTTAGAATTTATTACCTCGGAAATAAATTATTTTATAAAATTGTAAACGTATGTTTTAATGTAAACAGAAATATTTTGTGTTTTAGGAGGATTGTCCGTCAATGAAATATATTATATTTATTTTGCAGCTCATTAGCTGCAGTATAGATCATTATCTATACTGAGAATCATCAGATCCTCACTATAGATCTGAAAGGATCGCATCTAGTCCTGCTGTAAAAAGATTGGGCGGAATTGAGTTCAAGGAAAACAAATTAATGCCATGAAAAAGCTACAGCTTTTTCATGAAAAAATCAGGTAAAAATGTCAAGAGAAAATATCAAATATCAGAGAAAAATATTTATCCATAGAAAAATACAGACATTTCAGTTCATCTGGAAACAAAATATTACTCAAAAAACAGATTTAATTGACAATTTTAAATGCATTCTGCATCAATATTTGCTTTCCTTTAAGAAATTAATGAACTACCCTTAAAGGAATAACTAATTGAAAATATATATTTTTGACTTCATAATAATTTCATATTACATTGTACTACGTTACACTGTTTTAATAAATTGTAAATAAAATAAAAAAAAAAATAAAAAAGAATTATTAAATAATAATTAAAGATGAATAAGTATGCAACTTTAATTTTTTTTATGAAATGATATGGCTTGAAGGATGTACTTTTTGTAAGTTACAAGCTAGAGTATAACTTTTATCGTAGGTTTTTATTTACCCTTTTAGCTGTTTTATTAATATTTCTAATGTTATTTGTATAGGAAAATTAAGAATTTTATTATAAAAAATATCTAAAATTGTTTAATATTCTCTTACTTAGTATTTGATATCACAATTCGCATCTGTTAATGTATACACATACACTGTATGAAAAAAAATTAAATGTATGCAGAATTATATATAAATATATATGTTTTTAATTTTTGTCTAATATTTTTTTAATAGAAAATGTTATATAATACATTATACCACGAAATTTTTTATTTAAGATTATTACTATTGATAAATAATGCCTTTTTAATGCAGTTCTGACAAAATTTTGTTTATTTTACGAAGCAAGACTAAAAACAAACATATTTGCATGTTCCTGCTTTGACAACAACCATTCATAAGTTGCCTCTCCTTCTTTCTCTCTTTAAAGCCAGAGATCTACTGAGAAATAAGAAAAACACTCAGAGGTTGACGTCGCTGGGTGAAATCGTTTCTCGTAGTTAAACATGTGAATTAAAGATATATTCACATGCTGTCTAAGAAGCAATTCGATTGTATGAGAGGATATCGCATTAATGCAGAAAACTAACGTATGTATTCCCTTGCAATAATTAGACGTTTTGAGGCCCAAATTTAGTTGAATGATAATCCTCTCTTTAAACAACTGTCTTAACATTACAATTCTATTTTCAGGACGTTTGTCCCTGAATTATAATTTATAATTTATTTATAATCTTATAACCAATCATTCTGTTCCAATGGTCTGGAGATATAACAAGCTGCACATATTCGCACAACCCAAACAAGAGAACAAAATGCTTACAGGCGTCGATTGAAAAAGCCTCACTAGAATCTGGAGACTGGCGGAATATCATAAGAATCAATCAACTCTTCCTTCTGTTTTGTACTTAGTTTCAAAACTACTTTTATATTACTCTGTTATTGTTGTAAAATAAAAATTCTTCATGTTTAAAATTACAAATAATTTGATAATTAAAGAGGTGTGAAATGAATGTTACAATTAAACATTTTTTCATAAATGAACACCAAACGAAAGCCTAAATGAATGCATAATTCTTCCACTACATGAATTATTTTTTTATTTCAACTGTAGGAAGTTCTTAAGAGTTTTCTGCAATTAATCTAGGAGTATCGAAGTAACTGAATAATTAGCATTTTGCTTAAATGACTTTGAATAATCAGACGAATATAAGCGTGCTTTATATTAATTTAATATTAAATGAATGAAAAATTGTGTTTGTATGTTCATCCTTTTTTTATATGATCGGTGAGAAAAGGTTGAATATAGTAACTTTTATTACGAAAATATCTTTGTGAAAATCTTATCAGATTCACATTTATGGATCTATTTCCATTAACCGAAAAAATTAAAATCTTCACTTAAATGTCGTAATACGCCAATAAGAGGCAATATTTCTCAGGAATCGTCGAAACAAACGCGACCTCGGTAGCGCTGGCGCCACCGAAACTCAACGAGATTGACTGAAACAGTATTCTACTGGTGCCGCAGTCAATTTTGTTCCTTTTATCTCGATATCCATTTGCTTTCTATCGATTGAGCAAGCGCTTCTGTTTACGGTCAACTAAGGTTTCCGAGATTGACCGTTTAGTGTTTATAATTGTCTGGTAGGTCTTGAATGCCAAAGTACGCACACCACATTTTTGAAATATATTACCGATCCTGGCCGAATATAATTTGTTATGACAAGCAGAAACGTTTCTGTACTTCTGTCCTGCACAGAAACCAGAAAACATTCTTTGTTTATACGATAGAAACCACCGAAAACCCATTGCTAAAATAGGATCCAAACGACAATGTTTCCATTGTGAGAACAAGCTCTCATCAATTTTAAATTTTAAGCTGAGTTTCTCTATTACTAAGAGATTGATTCTAATATTTTGGACACAAACTTCACGCAAACAGTTACACCAATCAACTTTTGTGTAATGGTTAATTTCCAGCTCTTCCTGGAAAAATTTAAATTTAAATTTAAATTTAAATTTAAATTTTCCTGTTAGACTCTTTGCCTAGTAGTAAATGAAAAATATATTTGAGGAACGGTAATCTAGACTCACCAAGGAAGATTCCTAATGTAAATGTTCGTAATTCACGCAACAATCTCGGGAGCGGGTCCACCGATCTTGCTCACCCTTACACAAAATCGTTTCGTGATTACGTTGACATTTGCGAGGTTTATGTACAATACTACTGTAATAACGCAACAGCATCGTTTTCATTTAGAGCTTATTCCATGAGACGAATGAAAACCATGGCGACAAAATGGAAATACACAAGCGTCTGAAAATACATACCTATAAAATTAATAGCCACCATACGATCCACATGTTCGAACATGCAAAACGTGAAGTTTTCCAAGCAAAGAACGTTTATAACCTGCAAATGGTATATGAATCATTGTCTTGTTCTGTCTGCGTGTTTGCGTTTATAATTGTTGTAAACACATTGAAATGAAAACATTAATATTTATATTTGACGTTTATTATAAAAAAGTAATCAAGACGAAATAATAAAGTGAAAAATAATCCCTTGACTTTTTGGAGAAAAACTCTTTTGTTTTTTTTTTTATCATTCATGAATTAAAATAGTTTCATTTAAATCTTGAAAATTTATTCCTTTGGAAAAATTGTACATGCAATGGAGTTTGTACAATGCCAGAGTCGCACACGCTAACTTTAGTATTTTGCGTAACGATTAAGATATATGTAAAATTGACTGCAGTACAATTAAAAATCTGAGCATAGTTCTTAGATTTTAAGCACCTGCTGTGTAAAATACGCTGTTACAGCAAAGAAAGGCCGAAGAGAGTCATTAATCAAGTAATCACCAGAGTGAGCACTGACTTGCTCAGACTTCAATAAAATTCAAAACATTGTCTGCCATAAAATTTAAATGAGCATGTCTTTTGTTTCCTAGTGATTGTTCGTTAGATTACAAACACAGAGTTAAACGTTGCTTATTTGCTAGCTCCTAATTAGAGGTAAATGTTTTCACGCATTATTTAAAAATAAAAGAATACTAAGTTTGTATATCTAAAATAGCCGGGAAAGTATAAATCAATGAATTCAATGAAATCAATTTCCCTGAATGTTATTATTTGCACAACGGTTAATATTAGTTTTGAGATTGTTTTCTTCTGGATATTTTGCGTATACTTGTTACTCATACAACAACAGTAAAATAGCATTGTAAACAACGTTTAATTTTTGCCTTCTTTTAAGTTTTATACCGGGTACGTACTAGATGAGTTAATCCATAAATTTTATTATACGGATAAATGACGTAAGTTCTTTATTACGTCGAGTCAATCTACGAAGATTCCTTGATCTTCAAACAGGTATTTTTATTACATAAATTAAAGTAAAATAAACTCTTTATAAATCATTAAAAAAAAATTATATATCAGATAAAGTATTGGTTAATAAATTAAAAATACAAAAATTCATTATTAAAACAGAATATAATTCTAAAGAGAAATGCACTACCCTACAATTACGAAATTACACGAGGATCCTATCATGAACTAACCTTATAATAAAACGGATTCAATTCATAATACTACCCTTTCATAATAGAGGTCAACTGGTTTATTTATACTTGTAATAAAATGAGCACAGCTTTTATTATATTAATTAACTTTAAAGCTAGACTGAAGGCACTAGATTTAATTTGTATACTTTCTTTCATTACAATCTTAATTGCAAATCTTAGGTGATTTATTACATAAAACAAATAAACTTGGTTCTTTTAGTAAGCAATATTCTTTTCTTTTTTTCATAACGCTTATATCTACTTACCGGTATTAAACTTTGTCAATCTAGACGGGATATTTATTTTTCAATAAGTTGAAGCTGTATAATAACCATAAATAAAATTCCTATTTTATTCTATATTTATTATTTTTTATTAATCTTTGTAATTTTAATTCTATTAATAAATATGTTTTCCAAGATAGAAAAAATGAAATACAGACCCTCTTTTAATGCTTATTAACTTTTCACTTATACGTCTGGAACGCGCAAGAAAATTAATAAATTATTGTTAACTTAGTAATAATTCATATATTATGACATCTTCAGCTAATTTGAATGTTTCTGAACAGATCATTTTTGTTTTAGGTTATTAAAGATTTTCCAATGTTATTATCATATTTTAGGTAAAAATTGTTATTTTTAAAAATTATTACGCGTTTTAATCAAGCGTGAAATTAGTACAGTGTAAGGGTTTCTTAACCTTAAATTTGAATGTTACGAATATAATAATGATAAAACTAAGAAAAAAGTAAATGAAAACAAAAATAAACATAAATTTTATATATTTACAATTTCATTTTCTCCTTCGTTTCCTTTAGAAAAAAAATAAGAAGCACAAAAAATAAAATGAACATCTTCCCCCTTTAACGTAACGTAACAGTAAATATACGGCTTTAGGACTGCAGTACTCTTGAGAATATAAAATATATATAAGTCAAAGTAAAAATATTTTCCAACCTACTCATTACGTATTGAGTTGTCCTTTTTTATCCTCGTTTCCTTGCACATTACATTTAATTTTACATTTACATAACTTTAAACCTTTTACATTAATAATAAATTATGTAAAACAAAAATAAAAAAAAATTAAATAAAACTTTACGGTAATGACAGATGCTTACAGAGGTAATGTATTTATTTAAATTTCTTTGTTAGAAACGTTCGGTTAACATTTAAACTCAAATATTTATTTACAACATATTTAGTTGTAAATTAATTGGACTAAAATTTATTTCATCATCTTTACAACATTTCCATAATCCTTAATGGGTTGGAAATTAACGTCTCACATTCAGTAAGGACTGTTATGTACTGTGACTGAGGTCAAATACAAATTTAAGATAGTAAATAATAGAAAGATTAAATAGTTTTTTGCACATTTTTCTAGATTATGTACGAGTAAAAATTATTAATGAATGGAACCATCCCTTTCATCGTAATAATACATTTTTGTTACAGACTCTCCGACTAGAAAGAATATTTTCTCACAATTGTTTTTGGACTCATAAAATCAACTAAAGAAAAAATAATAATCACTAATAGTGAAGCGATATAAAAAAAAAAATTAGGTTACAGAAGAAATTCTTTTTGCAGTTGATCTTTATTAAACTACATAGATCGAAAGTGCATATAAACTCTTATTATTACTAAAAGCAAGATGAAATTTGATCAGGGACTTCAAACTTTTACTCTTTTTTGTAGTTATTATACATTATTTTTAATGCATAAAATGTCTTTTAATTGACTTGACTATTTTTTTTTTTCATTCTCTTATTTATAGTCGCAGCAACAATAAAGACATTAGCAACCTCAATTAAGAAAATAGTTCAAAACTATCTAGACTCACAATTAAACTTACGTTGAACATTAATTATTAAACAAACAACTGAACAGTAGAACATCACTGTTTAAGCGATATTATACATTAATCGTTACGAAAAAGTTAAAATTTATTAAATTAAGTTCATCGTATAAAAAATGCAAAAGCATCTTGTTGTAGCCCTCTCGACAAAGCATCATCTTCATATTTTCCCCTAACTTTAAGTGGTGAAGATTAGCTTCAAATTTTGGAGAATCTAGGAGAAGATGGTTTATAATCCATTACACACCTCACGTTAAGATTGAAGACAGCAAAACAAATAGACGTAGGTTAATTTAGTGTGTCCAATCCTCAGTCGTGTTAGGATGACTTGGCACCGTCTGTTGGGGGATGATTGTTTCTTCAAAAAACACTCTATTTAATTCTATGTAGGCCCGCGGGCACTGTTAGCAACCAATTTTTTTCCCATCTCGTATTAGGTCTTTTGCGGGTTTCCCTTATGAAGTCATTCTGATCCACCAAATCCCCTAGGAGTCCATTTAAGGAGGCTCTTTTAGCCACTTCTTCAGCCTGTTCATTTCCGTGAATGCCAAAGTAACTTGGAATCCAAAAAAAAAACATCTTCTTCTTTATATTTAAAAAAAATGTGATAAATGTTCTGAGTAATTGGCTCTAAGTTCCTGCAGATCAACATTTTTAACACAATTTTAGTGCCTGTTTTACTTAGAAATTTGTTTATGTTGTGGGTCGGAATTGACATTTATTACTTTCTTTATACACTAAACGTATCAATATTTTTTATGAAACCACAGCAGCTTTTAATTATTGTAAAGTCAGTATTCAATATCTATTCATTAAATTAATTCGCAACATAAGTTATTTTTCTTCGGTAATAATTTGGCATATTTTTCATAAGAATTTCGTTTTTATTAGAGTAAAATATACTTTAAATAGTCTTCAATACCAATTTTATTATTGAATAAATAATCTTCAAATCTATTTTAATACATTTTGTGTTATTTAATACAATTTCTGTTACCGGCTTGCCAGTAATTGCACACACACACACACACACACACACACACACACACACACACACACACACACACACACACACACACACACATACATACATACATACACACACACCTAGATCTGAAAGCAAGCTAAAAAATTGGTTGAAATAATAATAATGTCGCTGTCTATATCGATTATCATTGTCTACATCGATCACTGTCTATATCAATCGACTTCTTTAGACAGTTATGTTGTTTACTAAATTTCATGTAAAATTTATAAAAAATCAATTTGTATTATTATCAAAATATACATAAAAAAAATAATTGTAATAAAATTAAAGGGAATGAAAACTAGTTACATATTTAACCATATTTTTCGTGATTTGAGGAATATTGAATTTCGATATCAATACCAATTTCTTCAGAAAATTATTATGTGTTTTACTAAAGCTAATATCATTGTCTAATCTAAGGGCAACTCGCGCAAACTTCTCATTCGACCAAAGTAACACTGTAGATTTTTATATCATTTACTATGAAATTCCATCAGGGTAAGCCATTCACAAAATTGGCATAGATTCGACTTTCAGTTTGGTATTAATATTTTCGTAACGTTTAGTATGGCGGCGAGTAGTACAGTCAATTTGTATTTTTATTTGAAAATCCTTACCTACCGATTAATGATAATATGATAATTAAAAATTAATGATAATTTGAAATTGAAATAATAGGTGGCGCTGAAGTTGTAAAAAACGTGTTTTTTTCGGTTTTTTCACCGGAAAAAATTGTTTTTCGTCTGTATTGCATTTGAAAAAGTTGTTAATCTGAAAAAAAAACAGACAACTTTTATTTAAACAATTTTCTTGTACGACTTACCTTTTTGGAGCTGTAGCTTGTGAAAGTGTGAAAATGTTGTGAATTGGGCACGGTTTCGAAACCGGTCTAGTCGTTTACAACGTTTTTTACAACTTCAGCGCCACCTAGTATTTGAATTTCAAATTATACGGCATAACTTCAAAGACATTAATTGTAGAGGAGAATGTCCTCTACATTTTTTGTTTGAAAACCTTTCTCTAAAATGCATAGGTTCAGAGAAAAACGCATTTCAAAAACTTTTTCAGTTTTTCGAGTTTTTCAAAAATCTATGGGAGGAGGATATTAAAAATCTGGAGTTAAGCTTCCCTCATCACCCCTAACGCATGGAAAAAAGATCAATCGGTATGTAAGGATTTTCAAATACAGCCTATTTTGATGACAATTTGCCTGTACTAGAGGGCACAGATAACTTAGGAAGAACGTAGGGTGAACTTCTAGTGCAAGAAAGTTATGATCATAGACTACGTGATTTTACGCCAGACCGTTCTCAAATATTTGAAGAGAAACTGATGTGCTGGGCTCAAAATCGAGTTCAACCTTTGAAAAATATGTTAGGTCTCAAATCAGCTTTTGATTATCATCCTGAAATTGAATATTTGAATTTGAAAGGTATTCTGATAGATAACATATTAGAATATCTAACCACTAATATGCCAAAAAATGGAATGGAAACACCTAGACTGGAAGCAAGTATTTCTTGAACAACTACAATATCCTCCTAATATCATTAAAAATTTTATTTTGGAAACATATCCTTTATCTAAACATTTTGGTTTATCCGGTAAGTGGTGAATAACGATAACTCTGAAAGCGACAGCTCGCACGTTATTACTAAAAATTATTTCCAGTTTTGAATTTTTATGCAACGCGAGCTAAGCCGAGGAAATCTAGTATTTAATAACATATCTACGCTTTTTAAATTAACTAAATTATTGGTAATAGAGGCATAAAAAAATCAAATATTTGTATCAATTTTAAAGTAATATCCTCAAATAGTTTCTAGAAAATACGATTTTTAAATAAATTTTAACATACTATAGAGATCAACTTTTCACTTTTAATTATTTACTATTTCTGAAAGGGATAAAGGCAAGTTTTTAAATCAAAATATCTTTTGAATAAAAAATAATAAAATAAATTAATTTCAGTAAGGCTTTCCAAACAGCTATTTAATTAGAGTTTTATAAAATCTCGTAATTGGCATGAGACCACGGTAATTTATGTGATATTTCTTTAATTAAACAGTTTGCAAACAACCTTAACTAAAAAAATTCTTTTTCCTCAATTGTATTTACGATTAATTTTTTAAGATACCTTTTTAAAAGGTACATCAATATCATTTGATGTTATTTTTTTAGAGTACATCATTCCTTTTCAATACAAACTTTGTTTAATGAATTCATTCTAAAATTAATTTTTTTTTTTGTACGATATTCTTTGTTTTACTACATAAGAGTGGATAAGTATTACTTAAGATAAAAAATTATCCTTATCCGATTTTATATTTTTGTTGTTTTAATAAAAACCTTAATCATTTTTTGAAAATTCATAATTGCCTCCCTCCCTAAAAAATTATTTTATTGCCAATTTTTTTTTTTAAAGGCTTACAGACTTGAATTTTTAAATTTTTACTGTTAATTCTGTACAAATGAACCGTTCAAGAAAAAAAATATTTTAATAAAGTTGTCACAATGCTGGGAGTAAAAAACCTCCATAACTAAAACCTGAAATTCGGTAGATGCATCTCAATTTACTTTTTCAAAACTTAAAGTAGTAAATAATTTGTTTATTTTTTGGTACTTTTTCAGGCTAGATAACATTTTATTATACAGTTAAGTAATACATCTTTTCCAATTTTTCGAATTACCATTCTATTTCGCCCATTACTAAGTAACTTATCATAGTGCTATATTTTTCTGTTAAACATTATTTGTTTCTTATTTCATTATAATTTTTTTTTTAATACTTTGATTTGGTAACAATTTTATAAATAAATTACATAATTACTTAAAAAAAGTTTACTTTTTTACAATGACAAGAAATTAATAAAAGAGACGATTGATACACTTTTCTTTTAGTGGGGAAGAAACAACAAAAGAACACAATTAATTCATGTTGAAGTAATTGCATGAAGCATATATATAACTTATTTTGCTTTCTATACATAGTATATTATCATTACTTTTTCCATTTTTCTTGGAAAAGAAATTAATCATTTATTCCATAAACCTTGAGATAACAATGCGTTCCATTAATGTTCCAAGGGTTTATTTTAATATTGGATTGTAGGTTTATCAGGAGATATACTTCATATTTTTACGTAATTATGAATTTATACTTGTATTTCGTAATGATTCATAATGGAGTTATGTAGTCAGCACTCTATATCGTGTGGATCGTCTTAAAACATCCTATTCCAGTAATAATGAGCTACTTATTAAAATTGGTTTAGCTGAAAAAAAAAACATCCACTAGGTATTCATTCACTATATTAAAATCACTAAACTATCTTTGGAAAAGTAGCGATGTAAATACATATTGAATTACTAATATTTTAAAACATTCAGAAAAATGTGGAAGAAACAGTAGCTAGCTAAAAAAAATTTGAAATCTGAAATACATGTATAATGAATGGTAAATATTAAAGAAAATAAAATATATTTCTATTTTATTAAATAGCAAACTATTTATTTACTTATGTTTCATTTCTTTGCATAATTTAATGTATACAATTCAATTAAATATTATAGTACAAGTACTTAATTTAGTGCTAGCACAATTAATTAATTATAAATAAATCTTAAATGAAGCTTTACGGCATTACCTAAAAATGTATATATTCATTTTTTTAAATTTTATTAAAAAAAAAGTATTGTAGGTAATTAAAAGTTCGGTTTTCCTGTTTTTAATGTAAATTTATTTTTTGACATTCTTCTGTTTTATTAATGGGCCTAATTTAAAAAAAAATTGTATAATTATTTTTGCATATATTTATATTTTAACTTTTTTGTTAATTTGAAATAGATTCTTAACATCTCACGATAGAGATAAAATAAGTCTAGAGAAATTAAATAATTAAAAGAACGTTTTTAATTTACTTTTTCCCGGTTGAGGACATTATATATATATAAACAATCATCATTATAAAAGATAACTTGTAAAATTAAAAATATTAAATATATAAGAGAAAACATAATCTACCGATTAATAAATTTGTATGTGTTTTTTGTTGATAACAAATAATTAAATTGAAATTTCCGGTAATAATAATCAACTAAGCATTTCCTGATTTATATTACGAGAATATGTTTTATTTTAATATATAATTGTTAATTTGTAACCTCATGGTGACGATATAATTGTGTATTATTATTATTATTATTTTTGTATCGCTTATTATACTAATTCTTTAACGACGAGTAGAAATGATTAGTTTTTTTGTGGGAAGGAATTAGCCACCTTACAGGTTTTGCCTAATTTGTTCGCTCAATTCTGCCTAAACAATTTTAACAGAGGATTATAATTTTATAATAAGATATATTCCTGACGTTTGTATTGTTAAAATGTCGTTCATTGACTCTGGTGTCACTGATTCACATTCGTTACTTAAATAACAAACTCATGATCATGTGTACGTTTGACGGTGTAAATATATTTTTTGCATTATATTGTTGTACATCAAGACGTATAAAAGATTTTTTACTGTACATGAACTGAAATTACAATGAACAATAGAAAATAATGAAAAGAAATAATTTTACAGCATTATTAACTGGTGGTTGGGTTTCAATTAACCATACATCTCAGTAACTCGTCGACTTGAGACTGTGTAAAACTTCATTTACATTTTGGTTCCGGAAGCTAAACAGAAAAAAACTATCAGCTGGTGATAAGGCAACTGAATTAAATACTTTATGTATTTTACAAAACGAAGAAGGAGACCAGACAGTATTTTTATTTATATGGAGGAAAAGATACATGAAACTGAACATATATATCATTTTACACTTATATTTGTATTATCTAATAATGTATAACACAGAGTGTTGTGCCTAGATTAAACCTTTCTTAATCTTTCTCAACCTTCCCAAATCAGTGAAGTTATTCATTGCAACAGCTAGATTTTTCTTCCTTTTTATAGATGAAATATAAATTTGTTTTGTTTTCTTAAATTATTTTTATATTACGATAAATAAATTAAATCGTTGAATAAAATTTGTATTTTTTAACTAAAAAAATAACTACCCATTTTTGAAGCATAATTAAATTACCCTTGAAATATATATATATATATATATATTTATATGTGTTCTTTTTATTGCCTAAAAATATCTTTTAACCATATTTCCATTTAAATAGGAATTAATGTAAGATTATCTAGATGAAAGGTAGAAAAGTTTCCTTAACCTAAATAATAATTAAGTATATTTAAAAAGAACGCTCCTTGTTTGATCCATTAAAATAAAGTATGTTAAAATGTAAAATTATATTTATTTTATATATTACTAACATGTTTTTAATTTTAAAGAGAAATTATCCTCATAATATATTTTTATTTTCTTTGCAGCAGTGTTCAATTTACACTCGGTTCCAATTTACCGGAACCATAAGTAAATATTAATGCCAAAAAAAAATGACATGCAGACAGGGGTTTCCTTTGAAAACCATTAAATAAAGTAATAGAAGGCAAGCTTTTTATAACCTATTGTGGAAGAGTTCATACCCATTATTGCGCTTGTTAAACTGATAACGCTGAGTAATAATAATAATTTAAGAAAAGTAAATTTATTTTCATAATAACATTTTGTTTTCCATTTTCACTTTCTGAGATTTTATTGCTCCACATCTTGTTTGCTTAAGATTGTTACCTAACCGTCGTAGTAGTTGAACATCTCAGGGAAACTGAAATTTATTTATTCTCTGCGAATAAATAGCATCAATTTATGAACGTATTCATTAATTCCTCAAGAAGAAAGGAAATACTGCAATTAATTTTAAATAATTTAATTTTTGGAGTATAATTTTTTAAGGTATTTTTCATGAATTTAAATGAAATGTAGATATTTATCAAAACTTTTTTTTTTTGACAAAGTATAAATTAAAACAAAGATTATAATTTAAAATGCAACTTTAAAACTGGTATTTAAAAACTACGTAGGTATAAAGCCTAACACTGAACGAACATTACCTTAATTCCGATTTCATTTAAACATAATTTGAAGTATATATATATATAAATATACAGAGTAGGGGTATATAGGGTATAGTGATATAACTGATGATAAAATATACCCTCATGTTGTATCATTTTCAATTTCTCTTTTCTCTCAAATGAGATGAGGATGGACTATAAGTACGACATGTAAATTAGGTGTAGTCTTTTGCAGACTCAGGCCTACCATTCCTGAAATGTGTGGCTAATTGAACCGCAACCACCAAAGTACACCGGCATCTACTTTCTAGTGTTCAAATCCGTATAAATTAAAAAAGTTTTTACTAGAATTTGAAGCTCAGATCCTTAAACATCGGAAATCAGCTGTTAAACAAGTGAATTGCGGCGACGAGTTTATTGAAATAATTAAAGATGAAACAACTTTTGCGTAGTCTGTATAGATTCTTCTATGTATTTTTATAAACTCATAGTTTCATTAAAAATATTTTATTTTTTCAATGTCAAAGTTCTTTTTGAATTATGTTATTACTGAGAGATAAAATAAACGTTGAGAGATATAAAAAATGTGGATATAAATAAAGTTTTTCCAACTGTATTTTAACCACACTAACCTATATTCTTGGATTTTATTATATCAGTTGACTGAAATAGTTTTTCCCCTTATTTTCCTGATTTTTTTTGGATTTATCTTTTTTTGAATCATCACTTTGTGTTTCGCGTAATAAATTCCTGTGAGATACAAATATATATCACAATTTTCTTTTAAATTATAATTTCTTAGAATTATGATAGGATTAAATTTTGTTTAGAAAATATGAAGATTAAAAAAATAAATTGGGAAAATATTTTTTTGTAGCAGTGTAGTAAAGTATTGTTATTTTTATTGTAGTAACCACATTTTAATCAATTTTATCCATTGATTGTTATGGAGGATGACTGGTAAATTTGAAATTAAATATGCTTGTTAATCTAATTATTTTCATAAGTTCTAATCTGTGAATGTCTTGAGTGTCACCTCGGTGATTAACTATTATTAGAGTTGGTTGCTTTTATAAATTGTTGACGCTTTTTTTGCTTCTCGATCAACTTCATTTTTTTTTTTTTAGTTCATGGGATTTTGTTAAAAACATGAGAACGGCATCAAATACTACAAAACGTAGTTTATTTGTTGAAACCTTAGTAATAATGTATTAATATATCTAAATTTAATCTTGAAGGTTTAGGTTTGCATACCAATCCCGTTTGGAATTTTTCACACGATAAAACTAATCTATACCGTATCTCTAAGCAAAAGCTTCAAGAATGTCTGATTGGTAAATTGAAAAAAAAAAAATGAAAATAATAAATACGAATAATGCAAATCGATGAATCTAACACCTCTCAAGTGATTCATTGGTCATTTTATAACAGATTTATGATTTGTTTGCTTCAGCAAGGAGTTTTACTATGTTTTAAAAGAATGATACTTTAACGACGAAACATCTATTCAAATATTTTCTTCTGTATAAAACACTGAACTACTACTATTATTATTATCAATGAGAATAACAAGTAAATGTAAGAAAAATAATTCAGTTACATACAATCCATAAAAGAAAGAGAAATGCTAAAAAGTTATTAAAAGATAATAACGAGAAACGCTCAGGAGATCTTTGACAGAAAACGAATCCTATCTATTTATAATAAACTTTTATTGTTATAAGAAATGTACTGAAGATTACGATCTAAAGGGATTCGACGGTTTTAACAAATGTCAGTGCAAACAGAAACATACCTATAGCTTTGAAACTGGAGCGCCTTAATTTAGTAAAAACTTTTATATATTTCTTCCATTTTATCAAAGGTTTTTGTTTTCTGGTAACATTTTTTATGAACGACCGAACATGTATATGTTCGGTAGTTAAATATGTTCGGTCTATAAATACAGATGAAACTATATTAATTTTACTGTGTTTATTGTAAAAAGTAAGTATTCTTTCTCCTTTCTTCTCAATTTTCTCTTTCACTCTCTTTCTTTATAAATCGGTCGACCGATCTCTAGTAAATTTTAATTATTTTTATAAAAATCGTTCAACATTTTTTAGCGTTTTTTCTAAATTGTTATTTTAAATAAGTAATTTTTAATTAATAGTGGTTTTACAAATATAATATCATAAAATATATATGTCAATAATAAATACACAACATAATGAATGATTTTTAAGTGTTTAATGAAATCTTGTAATGAATAATATTTAATTAGTAAGGTCAATATATCAATAGATCAAATGTCAACAAACTAATGAATTTAGTTGTTTAGTATTGATCATGATTATTTATTTTTGTTAAATATACATAAATTCTGATTTTTTTATCAGTTCAAATATAAAGTTATAATAACTGTATTTATTTTATAATAAGCTTCATTTAAGATCACACACACATATATATATAATATAATTATAATTTGTAATTATATTATGTATACATATTAAAAATAATTTCATAAAAGTATATTTTATATATTTTAAAATTATATCTTTGTCATAGATAACTTATAATGTAATTAATTAGATAGATGAAGCATTCCTGAGATATAATAAATAAAAAAAATTACAGTGGAATAGAGGCATTCCAACTAATCATAGGATATTTAAAACCTAGATGCAAAACAAAGTATATGAGTATATTTATAACTATAACTTTCTATTTACTAGCATATCTGGTGCTTGGTCACAGAAAAAAGTTGTATTTAAAAAAATAAATAAATAATGAAAATTTCACTTGATAAAAATTTGATGCCCAATAATTGCAATGACGTTAAAAATTGGATTAATTAGTCGGCTATTTCATATATTATTATTTTCATTTTTTGTCTTTATTTTTTTTTTTTATGATTAATTCACCATCACCATGTAAGCTCATGTGCCGCGTGAATATTAAATGGACATTTTGTAGTGTATAAAAAATTCCATGCTTGATTGGGATTTAACCCCTACACCTACAGATGAACGGCCAATACGCTACTACTCCGCCACAGATATTGGCACTTCAAGTAGTATAGTTAGGTGTAGAAATATTTAATGTAAATAATATTATAATATTGCATATTTGCATTATATATATAATTTTTTTTTCTGTTTTTATAATTATATTTTATGTACAATGCATCATCTATCGATTTACAAAGGGCAATAATAGAATTTTATATTTATTATTTTACTACAACTTAATAAATAAACAAATTATTATAAATAAGAATATAATTTTCTTAATTAAATACATTCTCAACGATATAAAAGTACTATTAGATACAATCCAGTATAAGTAACAAACCTAATTCATGATAAAATTTTAATTAGTTACATGAAAAGGAAACAAATAAATAAAAATAAAATACTCCTAGTTTGAATTTCTAATCCTAAAAAAAATCCTATAAGAATATTATATAATATTTTAAATGTTTGTTTCTTTTTATGCCGAATTTGATATACGTAAACTTTATGTAATCTGACAAAGTTCAACTTCATAAATAGGTTACGGGAGAAAGATTAAACTCTAACCTACAGCAGTACTTGACAAAGAGGTAAGTAATTAATTTTATTGTAATTCTTAATGAACTAAAAAGAAAAGAATGAACTAAAAGGACTAATATAAATTAAAATCTTTTTGATAATATTTTTGTTTCGTTTGAAATTATGAAAAAGTTAAAATAATGAAAGGTATTGATTGACTGATTTTTGAGATTTAACTTTAAAGTACAAGAAAAGTGGTAGGTCAAACAAATAAAAATGTGAACAACAGAAATGAGAAGTTAATTATTAATATAAATAAAAAAAACTTGATAATAGTCGTAAAATAAGGTTAGTTTAATAATAGCTTAATAATAGTCGTAAAATAAGGTTTCAAGGTTAGTTCACTAACGTTAGAGATTAATTACTTATTTTATCTTTTAAAATGAAAAAATTTGCTGCAATGGTTACTTCTTAAATACCTCCTAATATAAGTTACGAGTTACATCAATAATATATGTAGCTTTTTATACCATTTTCCCAATTTTTTTCTTTCAGTCAAAGCTATATTAAAATTATGCGAGAGATAGATCTTGTATAACATGATTTTTTGAAACGGGTTGGTTACCTTCCATTTATTTTCTAAGACCAATATATGTGAATATTAATGTTTGTATACATAAAATAGTTAACTGAAAACACTAAAACAAACACGTTTACTGAGTTATATACCAAAATTATAATTGGAAATTAAAAAAATGCCCATGGATATATCTCTAAAATCTCCATACAGTATATTGATTAAATAACATGAATTAGGTTTTATACTCTTTCAGAAATGAATTACCATTAACTAATTAATAACTTAATCTATTTTACTTATAATCTACTTAATTATAAAGAAAACTTTAAACATACATATTATAATATAACTGAACAAAGTTTTTAATTATTAATAATCTAAAGATAAAACTAAATAGATATAATGCAGACATAAAAGTAAATCTAATTTCTATTATAATATAGGCTTTTACAACATGAATATATTACTTTTTTTTTATCATCAGTCTTTTTTTTAACTTATATATTTGAGTAAATTTACAGAATTTCAAAAAATATATATTCAGATGTTATACTTATTAGTCCTCCATACTTAGAACTATACTTAGTTTTCCATAATAAAGAAATGGCATGTATTTATAAAATAATTACTTTTTATCTCGGAAAAAATATGTTGAAAAAAATCACTAATATTGTTTATGATGTTTTCAGTTAAATTTTTAGTAACGGTTTACATGTTAGAGGTATTTTGACAAAGAAACTATTAAAATGCCTGGTAAATTTCTTTTTATTTTCATTTTTTCATGCAGAAAAAACACAATTGTGGGTGGGTAAATATTATTACCTACCAATTATTTTAGATTTTAAATTATTTAATAATCTAAATTATTTACATTTGTCAAAAAACCACATAATTGCTGATTACCTTTCATGTTTGGAAATTAACCTTATGATATTAGATTAAATTAAGATTTGATAAAAATTAAATTAAATATTAGTTTAAATGAACAGTTTTAAATGAAATCAAAAAAAGGCTATTATAAGTTTGAAAAATATTACAATGTATGTGTTTAGAAATTGAGTTATACAACTGATTTTCAATTATTAACAATCTATTAAATAACTTCAATTTCTAAATTTCTATTATTTTATTAAAAATATTTTAAATAAATTATAATAAAAGTAATAATTATTATTTAAAATTGTTCTTTTATATTAATCAAAAACATAATCAACAATTGTGAAATATTTTATATTTGATTTGAAATGATTTCAAAATATATCACCATCTTATTCACATAAAATTAAACATTTTTATTGAAAAAAAACTAGATTCAATTCCTCCATTTCAAAAGGAGACGCATATTTAATTGAGATCAGTAATGAAGTGAACTTAAATCAAACGGAAGCTGAATTTCGTTTAGAAAATGTCTTTACGGTAGCAATAGAACAGACATATTGTTTGAAGAAATAAAGATGAGCCAAATTTTGAATCCATAGTTTTATTCCAATTGTACTCTTATATTAATATAAAAAAATATTCTAAAAACGTTTACAGAGACTGAATCACAAGGAACACTTTGCATTCAATCTCTTTTAAAAATTTCCAAATTGCATTTCCATTTTTAGCATAAAGAACATAAAAAAATTACCACAACATTGGGTAAGTACATATTATGATAATAAAGTACTTAATGAATGTGACAGTTTGAATCATTTCCGCCTAAAGAAACAGGATTTAAAATTTTTATTCAAATTGTCTGGTCGGAATATGAAACCCATTTCACAAATTTCAAAGCCAAATCAAGGTCTTGCCAAAGTTCGTAGCTGAACATTAAGGTTGTATTTTTTGCTATAAGCTTTATGACGAGTAGGCTGTATGTTTTGGAAATATCCAGAAGAGGAAAGTTACAATGATTGTAAATATAATAATATTCATACAAAATATTAAACGGAAAAACGGTTCATGAATACGGAAACACTCAAAAATATAAACTTTAATAGCTGGGAGAAAGAAAAAAATACCAAAATATTATAACCAAAAATATATATGTATAAAAATTATTTATATAAATAAATAATTTTTATACAGCTTACCGAAAACTTTTTACAATGACTAAATCTTCTAAAAATGTTTAAAAAATAATTTAAATTGGATAAAAATATATATTTTAAATAAAAAATAGCTTATTTCATTCATACCAATTATTCACTTATAATAATAATATTCCAAAAAAGTACTATATTTCTTGATTTTTTTAAGATATTGCATTTCTTTTAAAAGTTGAACTAACGTTTTTTAAATAATTTCATTATTGAGAGAATTTGTATTGAATATACAGAAGGAAATTATTCAAATTTATTGAACTTTTCAAGCACTATAATGTTATTATATTATTAATATAATCAAAATCTATTTTATTGAATATTTATATACTTTTAATTGGCTCTATGAATATTATTTTCCAACAATATATGCTTCTGTTTTCCATAGACACTAGAATAATCAAATATGTATCATAAAACATAAAAAATTGTTTAATATATAAAAAAAGTATAACTCAAGAATTCAAAACAAGAAAAAATATTTATCTCGAAAAAAGCAGTTATTGTAACAATAAGCTTATATATACTATTTAAACCTTTTCACTACGAAAATAAACCTAATATTTTACATACATCCCATTAATAAATGTTACTGTTAACTCGGACAATCTTGATAACCAGTCTCTATATTTAACCGTGTATTTCAATTCAACAGCTAGCATTTAATAATGGTTTAACATTATTTTGTGTTATGAACTAAAATATTAACTCTCGTAACAGTTTTTATCTTTTTTTCATTTTTCTAGTTTATACGTTGCAATTTGTTCAATCAGTGAACAATGAACAATAAATGGCGTAATGATATAAGGGTGATATCGGTATGACATGTAAATGAGGTGTGTTGTCCAGTCACAGGCCGGCAATTCCTGAGACGTGTGGTTAATTTAACCCCAATTACCAAAGAACATCGTATTAATTCTGTGTAGTATTCAAATTTGTTAAAAGAAATATTTTTTACTAGGATTTGAACCTCGAACCTTCAACTTCAAAAATCAGCTGTTAAAAAAATAATTTGCGATTATTAGTTAAACACTAGATGGGCTTAATAATATTTAATTAGAGTCTATTTTAAAAACTGTCCTATAAACAAAAATAATAATAATTTCAAACGACGTTATTCTAGAAACATTTCAATCTGAAAAGTAAGTTTTTTTAGAATTTTTTTTAACATTAATATAGATTTTATTTAAACTGATCTGCGAAAATTAATTCCTATAGCCAATCAAATAGGTATAACTTTTGCGGAATATATCATTTATATACCTGTTATCAGTTACATTTAATAGTTACTATCAATTATTTTGATAGATTTTTCCATTTCTTAAAATTTTTACTAAAAAGTTCTTTTCATACGCTTCATTTCACGCATGTTTAGTAATAATCACTTATGAATTTTCACTGAATAAAGTAAACCGGGTGGAACAACATAATGTATGAGAAAAAAAATTTATCTGAAAATATAAGTGTAAATTTGTGAATAAATATGTATAAATTATTATAAATGCAATGTAGAATTATT